>NC_069502.1:791296771-791407174 GCF_027579735.1 Bombina bombina | reverse complement strand
TTTACGTACTGAGCCTGGTTTTCTTCCGAAGGTTGTTTCCAACAAAAATATTAACCAGGAGATAGTTGTACCTTCTTTGTGTCCGAATCCAGTTTCATAGAAGGAACGTTTGTTACACAATTTGGACGTTGTCCGTGCTCTAAAATTCTATTTAGATGCTACAAAGGATTTCAGACAAACATCTTCCTTGTTTGTTGTTTATTCTGGTAAAAGGAGAGGTCAAAAAAGCAACTTCTACCTCTCTATTTTTTTGGCTTAAAAGCATCATCAGATTGGCTTATGAGACTGCCGGACGGCAGCCTCCTGGAAGAATCACAGCTCATTCCACTAGGGCTGTGGCTTCCACATGGGCCTTTAAGAACGAGGCTTCTGTTGATCAGATATGTAAGGCAGCGACTTGGTCTTCACTGCACACTTTTACCAAATTTTACAAATTTGATACTTTTGCTTCTTCTGAGGCTATTTTTGGGAGAAAGGTTTTGCAAACCGTGGTGCCTTCCATCTAGGTGACCTGATTTGCTCCCTCCCATCATCCGTGTCCTAAAGCTTTGGTATTGGTTCCCACAAGTAAGGATGACGCCGTGGACCGGACACACCTATGTTGGAGAAAACAGAATTTATGTTTACCTGATAAATTACTTTCTCCAACGGTGTGTCCGGTCCACGGCCCGCCCTGGTTTTTTTAATCAGGTCTGATGATTTATTTTCTTTAACTACAGTCACCACGGTATCATATGATTTCTCCTATGCAAATATTCCTCCTTTACGTCGGTCGAATGACTGGGGAAGGCGGAGCCTAGGAGGGATCATGTGACCAGCTTTGCTGGGCTCTTTGCCATTTCCTGTTGGGGAAGAGAATATCCCACAAGTAAGGATGACGCCGTGGACCGGACACACCGTTGGAGAAAGTAATTTATCAGGTAAACATAAATTCTGTTATATATATATATGTGTATATATATGTGTATATATATATATGTGTGTGTGTGTGTGTGTGTATATATATATATATATATATATATATATATATATATATATATATATATATATATATATATATATATATATATATGTATATGTGTGTATATATATATATGTGTGTATATATATATATATATATATATATATATGTGTATATATATATATATATATATGTGTGTGTGTGTGTATATATATATATATATATATATATATATATATATATATATATATATATATACATACCTATACACACACACACATATACAGATAGATAGATGATAAATAGATATAGTGTATTATTTAAATATAATTTATTCATAGTGGAATATTATTATTGAATGGGTTCACATATTATTTGTCTTTCTAATTTTGATGCTGTGTTGTAAAAATAACCATATGCCCGGAATGTGTTCCAGAGACAGGGTAGGTGTAAGAGCTTGATGCTGTAATCTGTATAATAAACTATGGATAAGTCTAAATTATACTATTACTTTCAAATGGATAAGTCTAAATTATACTATTACTTTCAAATGGGTGTGTTTTGATTGCAGAACTGAGGGGGCGGAGCAGTTGAACAGTAGGTCGTCAATACTCCAGTAACCCGCTTGTTTGCTCTGCTGCAAAGTGTCTCTGGAATTTTTTTTGAAATGTTGGCAACTATGGGGTTGTATTTGTGTGTGAGGCAAAGGGAAACTGTAATATAAAATGTATGTTCAGGAAAATATATTTAAAGTTATGGTAAACTTTCAACTTTTTATTATCAGATCCTAAATTTTAGTGATATTTTAGATGGACTTTAATCGATCATTTCTAATAAATATGGGCTTTAACCTACTTTTTAATCCAGCCATGCCATTCTAATATCGCACGCTCCCGCCGCCCACTTCGCTCTATCCATATGGCACTTTTATTGTAGCTAGAGCTCTGATTAGAGAACAGTCAAAACCGTTAGCTCACAGAAAATTATTATTTTTTAAGTGGATGGTGGAAGTGTGCCGTTTTAGAATGGCACGGCTAGGTTTAAAAGTAAATTAAATCGCATCTTCATTAGACGTGATCAATTTTAAAGCCCATCTAAAATATCATTAACATTCATGATCTGATAATAAAAAGTATAAAGTTTACCATCACTTTAATATGATGGCTTTTGATGATACTTGGCTATTTCTGTAAAATAAAATTAATTTGCAAAAGTGTTTGGTTTACTGTAAAAAACGGTATAACTTGTGTGGGTAATTCACAGAAAAAATTCAGATAAGAGCAATGATTACCCATAATCCACAGTACAGGTAGCCCTCAGTTTACGCCGGGGTTAGGGTCCAGAAGGAATGGTTGTAAATCGAAACCGCTATAAATTGAAACCCAGTTTATAATGTAAGTCAATGAGAAGTGAGGGAGATAGGTTCCAGGCCCCTCTCAAAATTGTCATAAGTAACACCTAATACATTATTTTTAAAGCTTTGAAATGAAGACTTTAAATGCTAAACAGCATTATAAACCTAATAAAATAATCACACAACACAAAATATATAATTAAACTAATTTAAATGAACACAAACATTTGCTAAACAGCATTATAAACCTAATAAAATAATCACACAACGCAGACTTCACTTGCATTTTTCTGCAAACAGTTCTTTCTATGCATTCCAATCTGGACTAATTTATAGACAGGAAGATCTTGTTCCTTTGAAATCTGCTCGATAGCTCAGGTCTGGTTAAACTGATTAAAGGGACACTGTACCCAAATTTTTTCTTTTGTAATTCAGAAAGAGCATGCAATTTTAAGCAACTTTCTAATTTACTCCTATTATCAATTTTTCTTCGTTCTCTTGCTATCATTATTTGAAAAAGAAGGCATCTAAGCTTTTTTTGGTTTCAGTACTCTGGACAGCACTTTTTTATTGGTGGATGAATTTATCCACCAATCAGCAAGGACAACCCAGGTTGTTCACCAAAAATGGGCCGGCATCTAAACTTACATTCTTGCATTTCAAATAAAGATACCAAGAGAATGAAGAAAATTTGATAATAGGAGTACATTAGAAAGTTGCTTAAAATTTCATGCTCAATCTGAATCACGAAAGAAAATTTTTGGGTACAGTGTCCCTTTAATTTCAGCTTGCTTGGCTGCAACACAAGCGGACAGCTCCACCTACTGGCTATTTTAATAAATGCACTGCTTCTCAATGCTTTTCAATAGCAGTCACATGACTGGGAAAAAAAGGTTGTTATTCTGAAACGGTGTAAATTGAGCCGTTGTAAAACGAGGGCCACCTGTATTTTCCCCTATAACTATGAACTGTACACAAGACCTCTCTCTCTGTGTTTAGGCTTCTGTTACTGTGAAGATCACGTACAATACACATCACTGCGTTTGCCAGTAAAGGAGAAACATTTTAAGAATATCTGACAAATTCAATTGCGCTGAAAAAACAATGTCTGACAAAAATGAGAACCAAACCTCAGACCTTCCTGATGCACACAGAGGTAAGTAGGATGTCACGTGCATGTCACCTGGTTCTGCCATCAGAATGGGATAATATTTAATGTAACAAACCAAAGACCCTATGATCTGATCACCTTAAAGGGACATAATGGTCAGTAGTGTACTGGTGATGTACAGCCTCTCTGCTACTGAGCAGCATTGTTTATTAAGCAGCTGCTTTAGACTTGTTAAAGGGACAGTTTACCTAAAAAATAAAGTATTTTTAATAGAAAGGTTGTAATCCGTCATGTATGTAAGTGTGTATTTCTCTTTATAATCCGGTTTACTTAGGTAAGTTTTTATTTTTATGCAGTGTGTTTTCAATAGCTTACCCCTTCCCCATGTTAAAATTCTTATACCCACCTAAAGGGCTTCTTTTTTTTTTAATGCAGTCAGCGTCTCACTCGGGTATAGCTGATGACATCAACCGAAGTTTGATAAAAGCTTGCCCATGTTCATATATGATTCATTTATTTTGTTTTATTATATAACCATCCAAACGACTTTTATGTTATGTTACATTGAGTGAACTGGTCCTTTAATGATGAGCTCAGCACCACGTGCACACTCTCAGCACCATGTGCAGTATTAGCCTCTGTGCAAATACATGACCTCACTGTTTAGAACAAATTACACTTATCTGATGCTACAGTCACAAATTAACCTGAAAATGATCATAAAGTATCTTATCGTGATAAAAAGTAAAATCACGCTGAATTATGTCTCATGTACAGAAAACAGAGGGAGATAAACATGTTATTTTATGACGGATGGTTAAAGGGACAGTAAACACTGTACAACTGTAATCTAAAATCATGTGCAATACAGCAGCTTTACTTTATACTGTCATTATTTATGTTTGTGTAAAGATGTTGCTTTGTTCCACACTCCCTAGAGAAGTCAAAAAGCAAAATCTGTAACTTGCAAATCACCTAAATCAGCTTATTTGTAGTAATTACATTTTTGGCCTCTTTAGGGAGCGTGGGACAAAGCACAATTTTACATAAAAGCAATAGGTGTTTAGTGTTCTTGTAAATGGACGTTAAACACCCTGAAGGAGATTGTAACATAAAATGATATAGATGTGTATGTTAGCTTAGGCAGTGCCCCCCCTGTACTGAGGGTAGAACAGGGCTCAATTAACCCAGGTGCCGCAGTGCTAGACTGTCCTTACAAAATGTGTCCTGGAAAGTGTCCTGCTGTCTTTCACAGATACAATTGCAGGGTCAGAACCACGTCTCCACTTCTGGCACTTTCTGATAGTTTTATTTATATATATATATATATATATCTCTATCATCTATCTCTATCATCTATCATCTATCTCTATCATCTATCTCTATCTCCTTCTCAAATGACAGCAACCAGACAGGATTTCTTCAAAAAAGGGTCAACTTGACCCTTTTTTGAAGAAATCCTGTCTGGTTGCTGTCATTTTATTTACACGGAACCAACAGGTGGTTGACCCATGGAGGGCGGATTCACATTGAGTGTTGTTTTATTTATATATATATATATATATATATATATATATATATATATATATATATATATATATATATATATATATATATATATATAAAACTATATTAGTGCTGAAGCTATTAAATAATTTTTATTTATAATTAATATTTTTTATATTATATTTAATTTTATCTTATACACACAATAAAATATTAAGCATTTCTGGCTACTATATATTTGGTAACTATAATGTAAGAGTGTCAGGCCCTGATATATGAAGGTAAAATTGTAATTACAAATGACAGACAAGCAGAGACTAACACAGTTGTGTGACAGGACGCCGACATATAACAGGTGTCAGCTGAGATTGTCATGTTTATATATAAATAAACAAATATTCCTACTGTACAGGGCGTATGGATGCAATGCCTTTTGATGGCTCAGTGGTTGAGCACAGAGGAGAACTGAATGCGTGTGATCACGTAAAGACTGAGGCGGATGAATTTCCTATAAATACAGGTGATTAGCGCATGTTAAGTAAACTGAAGATTCTGTGATTACATCATTTTGTCTGTTGTAAATGACAGTTAACAAGTAAGTGTACATGTATGTTGTGTGTGAGGTACACAGGTTACATGTTAGTGAGCACGTTTGTTGAGAGTGAGCTACACAGTTTACAGGCGTGTGTGCATGTATGTTGGGTCTGGTGCATGTGGGTTGCAGGCGAGTGTGAGCATATGTTGGGTCTGTGACATGTAGGGTACAAAGTTCTTTGTAAATAAGTTATTGCTAATTTTGTAAATAGTAACTTGAAGTAAGTTTTTACTGTACATGCCGTATGGATAAGAAGCCTTCAGAAGAGTCAGCGGTTAAAGGGCCACTAAACCCAAAATCTTTCTTTCATGATTCAGATAGAGAATAGAAATTTAAACAACATTACAATTTACTTCCATTTTTTATTTTGCTTCATTTTTTAAATATCCTTAGTTGAAGAAAAAGCAATGCACATGGTGAGCCAATCACACAATGCTTCTATGTGCAGCAACCAATCAGCAGCTAGTGAGCATATCTAGATATGCTTTTCTTCAAAGAATATCAAGAGAATAAAACAAATTAGATAATATAAGTAAATTAGAAAGATGTTTAAAATTGCATTCTCTTTCTAAATCATAAAAGAAAAAATGTGGGTGGCATGTCCCTTTAAGCGCATGTGTGTGATTACATGAAAACTATGGAAGAGGAATTTCCCATAAATACAACTTTAGGTGGTTAGTTAATTTTAAAGGAAAATGAAACTCAAAATTTGTCTTTTATGATTCAAATAATGCATACATTTTAAACAACTTTCTAATTTACTTCTATTATCAAATTTTCTTCATTCTCTTGATATATTTTGTTGAATTGGAGGGAGGTAATCAGTTTTGCAAGAACGATTGTTCTACATGGCAGCACTATTTCCTGTCATGTAGTACTTCAGACACCTGACTACGTATCTCTTCAACAAAAAAATGTATGAGAACAAAGCAAATTTGATAATAGAAGTAAATTGGAAACTTTTTTAAAATTGTATGTTCTGTCTGAATCACACAAAAAATAAAAATTATATGTTGTGTGATACTTGGGTTATAGGTGAGTGGATCTGTTGAGTCTGGTTTACATTGGTTGCATGTGATTGTATACATATGTTATGTACAGATGTGCATGTGTGTTGTTTCTGATGCATGGTGGGTACAGGTAAGTGTACATGCATGTTATGTGTGTGAGGTACACAGGTTACATGAGAGTGTGCATGTATGTTATGTGTGTGTGAGGTACACGGGTTACATGAGAGTGTGCATGTATGTTATGTGTGTGTGAGGTACACGGGTTACATGATACATGAGAGTGTGCATGCATGTTATGTGTGTGAGGTACACGGGTTACATGAGAGTGTGCATGCATGTTATGTGCGTGAGGTACACGGGTTACATGAGTGTGCATGCATGTTATGTGCGTGAGGTACACGGGTTACATGAGTGTGCATGCATGTTATGTGTGTGAGGTACACGGGTTACATGAGAGTGTGCATGCATGTTATGTGCGTGAGGTACACGGGTTACATGAGAGTGTGCATGCATGTTATGTGTGTGAGGTACACGGCTTACATGAGAGTGTGCATGCATGTTATGTGTGTGTGAGGTACACGGCTTACATGGCAGTGTGCATGTATGTTATGTGTGTGAGGTACACGGCTTACATGACAGTGTGCATGCATGTTATGTGTGTGTGAGGTACACGGCTTACATGACAGTGTGCATGCATGTTATGTGTGTGTGAGGTACACGGCTTACATGACAGTGTGCATGCATGTTATGTGTGTGTGAGGTACACGGCTTACATGACAGTGTGTATGTTATGTGTGTGTGTGAGGTACACGGCTTACATGACAGTGTGTATGTTATGTGTGTGTGTGAGGTACACGGCTTACATGACAGTGTGCATGTATGTTATGTGTGTGTGTGAGGTACACGGCTTACATGACAGTGTGCATGTATATTATGTGTGTGTGTGAGGTACACGGCTTACATGACAGTGTGCATGTATGTTATGTGTGTGTGTGAGGTACACGGCTTACATGACAGTGTGCATGTATGTTATGTGTGTGTGTGAGGTACACGGCTTACATGACAGTGTGCATGTATGTTATGTGTGTGTGTGAGGTACACGGCTTACATGACAGTGTGCATGTATGTTGTGTCTGGTGCATGTGAGTTAGTGGTAAGTGTGCATGTGTGTTGTTTCTAAGTCACGTAGGGTACAAACAACTTACTCATATACATGTATATTCTCACTGTACATGACATACTTTTTTGACATTTTCAGATAGCTCAGCGATTGAGCACGGAGGAGAACCATATGTGTGCGATCAGGTGAAGACTGAGGAGGATGAAGTTCCAATAAATACGGCTACAGGTGATTAGTGCATATTATAGGGATATGAAACCCATATTATTTTGTTCACGATTCAGATAGAGCATACATTACTAAGCAACTTTCTAATTTATTCCTATTATCAATTTTTCTTCGTTCTCTAGGTATCTTAATTTGAAAAAGCAGAAATGTATGCTTAGGAGCTGGCCCATTTTTGATTCAGCACCCTGGGTAGTGCTTGCTGATTGGTGGCTAAATGTAGGGTATAATTATAGCACTACAGCTGCAGTAGTACTGGGTCTGAGTCACATAGACAAGCTGTGTGTGCTGATACACAGTATAATTATAGTACTACAGCTGCAGTAGTACTGGGTCTGAGTCACATAGACAAGCTGTGTGTGCTGATACACAGGTATAATTATAGCACTACAGCTGCAGTAGTACTGGGTCTGAGTCACATAGACAAGCTGTGTGTGCTGATACACAGGTATAATTATAGCACTACAGCTGCAGTAGTACTGGGTCTGAGTCACATAGACAAGCTGTGTGTGCTGATACACAGGTATAATTATAGCACTACAGCTGCAGTAGTACTGGGTGTGTGACACATAGACAAGCTGTGTGTGCTGATACACAGTTATAATTATAGCACTACAGCTGCAGTAGTACTGGGTCTGAGTCACATAGACAAGCTGTGTGTGCTGATACACAGGTATAATTATAGCACTACAGCTGCAGTAATACTGGGTCTGAGTCACATAGACAAGTTGTGTGTGCTGATACACAGTATAATTATAGTACTACAGCTGCAGTAGTACTGGGTCTGAGTCACATAGACAAGCTGTGTGTGCTGATACACAGGTATAATTATAGCACTACAGCTGCAGTAGTACTGGGTGTGAGTCTCAGACTAGCTGTGTGTGCTGATACACAGGTATAATTATAGCTCTACAGCTGCTGTAGTACTGGGTCTGTGTCACATAGACAAGCTGTGTGTGCTGATACACAGGTATAATGATAGCACTACAGCTGCAGTGGTACTGGGTGTGAGTCACATAGACAAGCTGTGTGTGCTGATACACAGGTATAATTATAGCACTACAGCTGCAGTAGTACTGGGTCTGAGTCACATAGACAAGCTGTGTGTGCTGATACACAGGTATAATTATAGCTCTACAGCTGCAGTAGTACTGGGTCTGTGTCACATAGACAAACTGTGTGTGCTGATACACAGTATAATTATAGCACTACAGCTACAGTAGTACTGGATCTGAGCTCATATAGACAAGCTGTGTGTGCTGATACACAGTATAATTATAGCACTACAGCTGCAGTAGTATTGGGTCTGAGTCACATAGACAAGCTATGTGTGCTTATACACAGGTATAATTATAGCACTACAGCTGCAGTAGTACTGGGTCTGAGTCACATAGACAAGCTGTGTGCTGATACACAGGTATAATTATAGCACTACAGCTGCAGTATTACTGGGTCTGAGTCACATGGACAAGCTGTGTGTGCTGATACACAGCTATAATTATAGCACTACAGCTGCAGTAGTACTGGGTGTGTGTCACATAGACAAGCTGTGTGTGCTGATACACTGGTATAATTATAGCACTACAGCTGCAGTAGTACTGGGTCTGATCTCACGTAGACAAGCTGTGTGTGCTGATACACAGTATAATTATAGTACTACAGCTGCAATAGTACTGGGTCTGAGTCACATAGACAAGCTGTGTGTGCTTATACACAGGTATAATTATAGCACTACAGCTGCAATAGTACTGGGTCTGAGTCACATAGACAAGCTGTGTGTGCTGATACACAGGTATAATTGTAGCACTACAGCTGCAGTAGTACTGAGTCTGTGTCACATAGACAAGCTGTGTGTGCTGATACACAGTATAATTATAGCACTACAGCTGCAGTAGTACTGGGTCTGAGCTCATATATACAAGCTGTGTGTGCTGATACTCGGGTGTAATTTTGTGGTTGTTACCTCACTTGTTTTGTCAATAGAAAAAAAATGTCTTCAAGAAGCTTCCCCAATAAAATATAATTAATAGACAAAATATGTTGAATGTGTCTGTGAATAATAAATCTGTGTACTATCAGGTACTACTGTAATTACAGGGTGTCTAGAGGAAAACCAGGGCACTGGGCTATTAGATGTGAAGGAAGAGGATGAGACAGATGACATGAAGAGTCATCAGACTGAAATACATTGCTCCCTCCCTGCCGGTGAGTAGTAATACGTGACAGTCTGCCGGGGCTGTGCACACAGTTACTTACTGCTCTCCCTCCCTGCCGGTGAGTAGTAATACGTGAGAGTCTTCCGGGGCTGTGCACACAGTTACTTACTGCTCTCCCTCCCTGCCGGTGAGTAGTAATACGTGAGAGTCTGCCGGGGCTGTGCACACAGTTACTTACAGCTCTCCCTCCCTGCCGGTGAGTAGTAATACGTGAGAGTCTGCCGAGGCTGTGCACACAGTTACTTACTGCTCTCCCTCCCTGCCGGTGAGTAGTAATACGTGAGAGTCTGCCGGGGCTGTGCACACAGTTACTTACCGCTCTCCCTCCCTGCCGGTGAGTAGTAATACGTGAGAGTCTGCCGGGGCTGTGCACACAGTTACTTACTGCTCTCCCTCCCTGCCGATGAGTAGTAATACGTGAGAGTCTGCCGGGGCTGTGCACACAGTTACTTACTGCTCTCCCTCCCTGCCGGTGAGTAGTAATACGTGAGAGTCTGCCGGGGCTGTGCACACAGTTACTTACTGCTCTCCCTTGTAGTTTACTGTCTGCTTTATAAGCACAGATAACAACATGAGTTTAACCCTTGTTTAATTCATGTTGTAGTTTTATACTGGAATATAGCAGATTGTGCCACAGAAGAATAGACAGAAAGTACCAGAATGTGTATATTTGGGGTAATGGTCTATCCGGGAAAAACACAAACTGTTTTATGGTAAAGTTATAAAAACTAGATCATGTGATATAGAAACTGAATCTACTTTATTTATACAGATGAAGATAACACTGATGTAGTGAAAGTTGAGATAACAGAAGATCTGTGTGTGACGCGTCAGCTGGAAACTCTGGATAATGAAACCACTGACAGTATCAGCCCAGGTGAGTGTGCACGTATGTTGTTTCTGAGGTACGTGAGTTACAGGTGAGTGTGCACGTATGTTGTTTCTGAGGTACGTGAGTTACAGGTGAGTGTGCATGTATGTTGTTTCTGAGGTATGTGAGTTACAAGTGAGTGTGCACGTATGTTGTTTCTGAAGTATGTGAGTTACAAGTGAGTGTGCACGTATGTTGTTTCTGAGGTATGTGAGTTACAAGTGAGTGTGCACGTATGTTGTTTCTGAGGTACGTGAGTTACAAGTGATTGTCTACATGTGTTGTGTCTGAAGGATGCAGGTTACAGATGAGTGTGCACATATGCTGTTACAGGTGAATGTGCATGTATGTTTAGTCTGAGGAATATTGTGTCTGCGATTCTTTTGTTACAGGTGAGTGCGCATAAGTGTGACAATCAGCTAAATAATTATTTCATGTGCCCACAGTAATTTCTTGTTCATCAGATGCTTATTTATAATGAGAAAGATATTGATACATTCCACAAACACTACAAACAACTTCCACATACACATATATTTTCACTGTACAGGCCCTATGGATGTGACTCCTTCAGATGACTCATTGGTTGAGCCCGGAGGAAAACCGTATGTGTCTGAAGAAGATGAAGTTCCTATAAATACAGCTACAGGTTATTAGTGCATATTAAGAAAAAGGAAGATTCTGTGTTGGTAACATTTTGTCTCATGTAAATAACAGTTATATTTCTCCAACATAGGTGTGTCCGGTCCACGGCGTCATCCTTACTTGTGGGATATTCTCTTCCCCAACAGGAAATGGCAAAGAGCCCAGCAAAGCTGGTCACATGATCCCTCCTAGGCTCCGCCTACCCCAGTCATTCTCTTTGCCGTTGTACAGGCAACATCTCCACGGAGATGGCTTAGAGTTTTTTAGTGTTTAACTGTAGTTTTTTATTATTCAATCAAGAGTTTGTTATTTTGAAATAGTGCTGGTATGTACTATTTACTCAGAAACAGAAAAGAGATGAAGATTTCTGTTTGTATGAGGAAAACGATTTTAGCAACCGTCACTAAAATCCATGGCTGTTCCACACAGGACTGTTGAGAGCAATTAACTTCAGTTGGGGGAACAGTGAGCAGTCTCTTGCTGCTTGAGGTATGACACATTCTAACAAGACGATGTAATGCTGGAAGCTGTCATTTTCCCTATGGGATCCGGTAAGCCATGTTTATTACGATCGTAAATAAGGGCTTCAAAATAGGGCTTATTAAGACTGTAGACTTTTTCTGGGCTAAATCGATTCATTATTAACACATATTTAGCCTTGAGGAATCATTTTATCTGGGTATTTTGATATAATAATATCGGCAGGCACTGTTTTAGACACCTTATTCTTTAGGGGCTTTCCCAAAGCATAGGCAGAGCCTCATTTCTCCAACATAGGTGTGTCCGGTCCACGGCGTCATCCTTACTTGTGGGATATTCTCTTCCCCAACAGGAAATGGCAAAGAGCCCAGCAAAGCTGGTCACATGATCCCTCCTAGGCTCCGCCTACCCCAGTCATTCTCTTTGCCGTTGTACAGGCAACATCTCCACGGAGATGGCTTAGAGTTTTTTAGTGTTTAACTTTTCGGCAGGCACTGTTTTAGACACCTTATTCTTTAGGGGCTTTCCCAAAGCATAGGCAGAGTCTCATTTTCGCGCCGGTGTTGCGCACTTGTTTTTGAGAGGCATGGCATGCAGTCGCATGTGAGAGGAGCTCTGATACTTATAAAAGACTTCTGAAGGCATCATTTGGTATCGTATTCCCCTTGGGTTTGGTTGGGTCTCAGCAAAGCAGATACCAGGGACTGTAAAGGGGTTAAAGCTTAAAACGGCTCCGGTTCCGTTATTTTAAGGGTTAAAGCTTCCAAAATTGGTGTGCAATATTTTCAAGGCTTTAAGACACTGTGGTGAAAGTTTGGTGAATTTTGAACAATTCCTTCATGTTTTTTCGCAATTGCAGTAATAAAGTGTGTTCAGTTTAAAATTTAAAGTGACAGTAACGGTTTTATTTCAAAACGTTTTTTGTACTTTCTTATCAAGTTTATGCCTGTTTAACATGTCTGAACTACCAGATAGACTGTGTTCTGAATGTGGGGAAGCCAGAATTCCTATTCATTTAAATAAATGTGATTTATGTGATAATGACAATGATGCCCAAGATGATTCCTCAAGTGAGGGGAGTAAGCATGGTACTGCATCATTCCCTCCTTCGTCTACACGAGTCTTGCCCACTCAGGAGGCCCCTAGTACATCTAGCGCGCCAATACTCCTTACTATGCAACAATTAACGGCTGTAATGGATAATTCTGTCAAAAACATTTTAGCCAAAATGAACCCTTGTCAGCGTAAGCGTGGATGCTCTGTTTTAGTTACTGAAGAGCATGACGACGCTGATATTAATATCTCTGAAGGGCCCCTAACCCAATCTGAGGGGGCCAGGGAGGTTTTGTCTGAGGGAGAAATTACTGATTTAGGGAATATTTCTCAGCAGGCTGAATCTGATGTGATTACTTTTAAATTTAAATTGGAACATCTCCGCATTTTGCTTAAGGAGGTATTATCCACTCTGGATGATTGTGAAAATTTGGTCATCCCAGAGAAACTATGTAAAATGGACAAGTTCCTAGAGGTGCCGGGGCTCCCAGAAGCTTTTCCTATACCCAAGCGGGTGGCGGACATTGTTAATAAAGAATGGGAAAGGCCCGGTATTCCTTTCGTCCCTCCCCCCATATTTAAAAAATTGTTTCCTATGGTCGACCCCAGAAAGGACTTATGGCAGTCAGTCCCCAAGGTCGAGGGAGCGGTTTCTACTTTAAACAAACGCACCACTATTCCCATAGAGGATAGTTGTGCTTTCAAAGATCCTATGGATAAAAAATTAGAAGGTTTGCTTAAAAAGATGTTTGTTCAGCAGGGTTACCTTCTACAACCCATTTCATGCATTGTCCCTGTCACTACAGCAGCATATTTCTGGTTTGATGAACTGATTAAGGTGCTCGATAGTGACTCTCCTCCTTATGAGGAGATTATGGACAGAGTCAATGCTCTCAAATTGGCTAATTCTTTCACTCTAGACGCCTCTTTGCAATTGGCTAAGTTAGCGGCTAAGAATTCTGGGTTTGCTATTGTGGCGCGCAGAGCGCTTTGGTTGAAATCTTGGTCGGCTGATGCGTCTTCCAAGAACAAGCTACTAAACATTCCTTTCAAGGGGAAAACGCTGTTTGGTCCTGACTTGAAAGAGATTATCTCTGATATCACTGGGGGTAAGGGCCATGCCCTTCCTCAGGATCGGCCTTTCAAGGCAAAAAAATAGACCTAATTTTCGTCCCTTTCGTAAAAACGGACCAGCCCAAGGTGCTACGTCCTCTAAGCAAGAAGGTAATACTTCTCAGGCCAAGCCAGCTTGGAGACCAATGCAAGGCTGGAACAAGGGAAAGCAGGCAAAGAAACCTGCCACTGCTACCAAGACAGCATGAAATATCGGCCCCCGATCCGGGACCGGATCTGGTGGGGGGCAGACTCTCTCTCTTCGCTCAGGCTTGGGCAAGAGATGTTCTGGATCCCTGGGCGCTAGAAATAGTCTCCCAGGGTTATCTTCTGGAATTCAAGGGACTTCCCCCAAGGGGAAGGTTCCACAGGTCTCAGTTGTCTTCAGACCACATAAAAAGACAGGCGTTCTTACATTGCGTAGAAGACCTGTTAAAAATGGGAGTGATTCATCCTGTTCCATTGAGAGAACAAGGGATGGGGTTCTACTCCAATCTGTTCATAGTTCCCAAAAAAGAGGGAACATTCAGACCAATCCTAGATCTCAAGATCTTAAACAAATTTCTCAAGGTCCCATCTTTCAAGATGGAAACCATTCGAACTATTCTTCCTTCCATCCAGGAAGGTCAATTCATGACCACGGTGGATTTAAAGGATGCGTATCTACATATTCCTATCCACAAGGAACATCATCGGTTCCTAAGGTTTGCATTCCTGGACAAACATTTCCAGTTCGTGGCGCTTCCTTTCGGATTAGCCACTGCTCCAAGGATTTTCACAAAGGTACTAGGGTCCCTTCTAGCTGTGCTAAGACCAAGGGGCATTGCAGTAGTACCTTACCTGGACGACATTCTGATTCAAGCGTCGTCCCTCCCTCGAGCAAAGGCTCACACGGACATCGTCCTGGCCTTTCTCAGATCGCACGGCTGGAAAGTGAACGTGGAAAAGAGTTCTCTATCCCCGTCAACAAGGGTTCCCTTCTTGGGAACAATTATAGACTCCTCAGAAATGAGGATTTTTCTAACAGAGGCCAGAAAGACAAAGCTTCTGGACTCTTGTCGAATACTTCATTCCGTCCCTCTTCCTTCCGTAGCTCAGTGCATGGAAGTGATCGGGTTGATGGTAGCGGCAATGGACATAGTTCCTTTTGCGCGCATTCATCTAAGACCATTACAACTGTGCATGCTCAGTCAGTGGAATGGGGACTATACAGACTTGTCTCCAAAGATACAAGTAAATCAGAGGACCAGAGACTCACTCCGTTGGTGGCTGTCCCTGGACAACCTGTCACGAGGGATGACATTCCACAGACCAGAGTGGGTCATTGTCACGACCGACGCCAGTCTGATGGGCTGGGGCGCGGTCTGGGGATCCCTGAAAGCTCAGGGTCTTTGGTCTCGGGAAGAATCTCTTCTACCGATAAATATTCTGGAACTGAGAGCGATATTCAATGCTCTCAAGGCTTGGCCTCAGCTAGCGAGGACCAAGTTCATACGGTTTCAATCAGACAACATGACGACTGTTGCGTACATCAACCATCAGGGGGGAACAAGGAGTTCCCTAGCGATGGAAGAAGTGACCAAGATCATTCTATGGGCGGAGTCTCACTCCTGCCACCTGTCTGCTATCCACATCCCGGGAGTGGAAAATTGGGAAGCGGATTTTCTGAGTCGTCAGACATTGCATCCGGGGGAGTGGGAACTCCATCCGGAAATCTTTGCCCAAGTCACTCAACTTTGGGGCATTCCAGACATGGATCTGATGGCCTCTCGTCAGAACTTCAAAGTTCCTTGCTACGGGTCCAGATCCAGGGATCCCAAGGCGGCTCTAGTGGATGCACTAGTAGCACCTTGGACCTTCAAACTAGCTTATGTGTTCCCGCCGTTTCCTCTCATCCCCAGGCTGGTAGCCAGGATCAATCAGGAGAGGGCGTCAGTGATCTTGATAGCTCCTGCGTGGCCACGCAGGACTTGGTATGCAGATCTGGTGAATATGTCATCGGCTCCACCTTGGAAGCTACCTTTGAGACGAGACCTTCTTGTTCAGGGTCCGTTCGAACATCCGAATCTGGTTTCACTCCAGCTGACTGCTTGGAGATTGAACGCTTGATTTTATCGAAGCGAGGTTTCTCAGATTCTGTTATCGATACTCTTGTTCAGGCCAGAAAGCCTGTAACTAGAAAGATTTACCACAAAATTTGGAAAAAATATATCTGTTGGTGTGAATCTAAAGGATTCCCTTGGGACAAGGTTAAGATTCCTAGGATTCTATCCTTCCTTCAAGAAGGATTGGAAAAAGGATTATCGGCAAGTTCCCTGAAGGGACAGATTTCTGCCTTGTCGGTGTTACTTCACAAAAAACTGGCAGCTGTGCCAGATGTTCAAGCCTTTGTTCAGGCTCTGGTTAGAATCAAGCCTGTTTACAAACCTTTGACTCCTCCTTGGAGTCTCAATTTAGTTCTTTCAGTTCTTCAGGGGGTTCCGTTTGAACCCTTACATTCCGTTGATATTAAGTTATTATCTTGGAAAGTTTTGTTTTTAGTTGCAATTTCTTCTGCTAGAAGAGTTTCAGAATTATCTGCTCTGCAGTGTTCTCCTCCTTATCTGGTGTTCCATGCAGATAAGGTGGTTTTACGTACTAAACCTGGTTTTCTTCCAAAAGTTGTTTCTAACAAAAACATTAACCAGGAGATTATCGTACCTTCTCTGTGTCCGAAACCAGTTTCAAAGAAGGAACGCTTGTTGCACAATTTGGATGTTGTTCGCGCTCTAAAATTCTATTTAGATGCTACAAAGGATTTTAGACAAACATCTTCCCTGTTTGTTGTTTATTCAGGTAAAAGGAGAGGTCAAAAAGCAACTTCTACCTCTCTCTCTTTTTGGATTAAAAGCATCATCAGATTGGCTTACGAGACTGCCGGACGGCAGCCTCCCGAAAGAATCACGGCTCATTCCACTAGGGCTGTGGCTTCCACATGGGCCTTCAAGAACGAGGCTTCTGTTGATCAGATATGTAGGGCAGCGACTTGGTCTTCACTGCACACTTTTACCAAATTTTACAAGTTTGATACTCTTGCTTCTTCTGAGGCTATTTTTGGGAGAAAGGTTTTGCAAGCCGTGGTGCCTTCCATTTAGGTGACCTGATTTGCTCCCTCCCTTCATCCGTGTCCTAAAGCTTTGGTATTGGTTCCCACAAGTAAGGATGACGCCGTGGACCGGACACACCTATGTTGGAGAAAACAGAATTTATGTTTACCTGATAAATTTCTTTCTCCAACGGTGTGTCCGGTCCACGGCCCGCCCTGGTTTTTTAATCAGGTCTGATAATTTATTTTCTTTAACTACAGTCACCACGGTACCATATGGTTTCTCCTATGCTATTATTCCTCCTTAACGTCGGTCGAATGACTGGGGTAGGCGGAGCCTAGGAGGGATCATGTGACCAGCTTTGCTGGGCTCTTTGCCATTTCCTGTTGGGGAAGAGAATATCCCACAAGTAAGGATGACGCCGTGGACCGGACACACCGTTGGAGAAAGAAATTTATCAGGTAAACATAAATTCTGTTTTTCGCGCCGGTGTTGCGCACTTGTTTTTGAGAGGCATGGCATGCAGTCGCATGTGAGAGGAGCTCTGTTACTTAGAAAAGACTTTCTGAAGGCGTCATTTGGTATCGTATTCCCCTTGGGGCTTGGTTGGGTCTCAGCAAAGCAGATACCAGGGACTGTAAAGGGGTTAAAGTTCAAAACGGCTCCGGTTCCGTTATTTTAAGGGTTAAAGCTTCCAAATTTGGTGTGCAATACTTTTAAGGCTTTAAGACACTGTGGTGAAAATTTGGTGAATTTTGAACAATTCCTTCATGTTTTTTCGCAATTGCAGTAATAAAGTGTGTTCAGTTTAAAATTTAAAGTGACAGTAACGGTTTTATTTTAAAACGTTTTTTGTACTTTGTTTTCAAGTTTATGCCTGTTTAACATGTCTGAACTACCAGATAGACTGTGTTCTGAATGTGGGGAAGCCAGAATTCCTATTCATTTAAATAAATGTGATTTATGTGACAATGACAATGATGCCCAAGATGATTCCTCAAGTGAGGGGAGTAAGCATGGTACTGCATCATTCCCTCCTTCGTCTACACGAGTCTTGCCCACTCAGGAGGCCCCTAGTACATCTAGCGCGCCAATACTCCTTACTATGCAACAATTAACGGCTGTAATGGATAATTCTGTCAAAAACATTTTAGCCAAAATGAACACTTATCAGCGTAAGCGCGACTGCTCTGTTTTAGATACTGAAGAGCATGACGACGCTGATAATAATATTTCTGAAGGGCCCCTAACCCAGTCTGATGGGGCCAGGGAGGTTTTGTCTGAGGGAGAAATTACTGATTCAGGGAACATTTCTCAACAAGCTGAACCTGATGTGATTGCATTTAAATTTAAGTTGGAACATCTCCGCATTCTGCTTAAGGAGGTATTATCCACTCTGGATGATTGTGACAAGTTGGTCATCCCAGAGAAACTATGTAAAATGGACAAGTTCCTAGAGGTGCCGGGGCTCCCAGAAGCTTTTCCTATACCCAAGCGGGTGGCGGACATTGTTAATAAAGAATGGGAAAGGCCCGGTATTCCTTTCGTCCCTCCCCCCATATTTAAAAAATTGTTTCCTATGGTCGACCCCAGAAAGGACTTATGGCAGACAGTCCCCAAGGTCGAGGGAGCGGTTTCCACTTTAAACAAACGCACCACTATACCCATAGAGGATAGTTGTGCTTTCAAAGATCCTATGGATAAAAAATTAGAAGGTTTGCTTAAAAAGATGTTTGTTCAGCAGGGTTACCTTCTACAACCAATTTCATGCATTGTCCCTGTCGCTACAGCCGCATGTTTCTGGTTCGATGAGCTGATAAAGGCGGTCGATAGTGATTCTCCTCCTTTTGAGGAGATTATGGACAGAATCAATGCTCTCAAATTGGCTAATTCTTTCACCCTAGACGCCACTTTGCAATTGGCTAGGTTAGCGGCTAAGAATTCTGGGTTTGCTATTGTGGCGCGCAGAGCGCTTTGGTTGAAATCTTGGTCGGCTGATGCGTCTTCCAAGAACAAGCTACTTAACATTCCTTTCAAGGGGAAAACGCTGTTTGGCCCTGACTTTAAAGAGATTATCTCTGATATCACTGGGGGTAAGGGCCACGCCCTTCCTCAGGATCGGCCTTTCAAGGCAAAAAATAAACCTAATTTTCGTCCCTTTCGTAGAAACGGACCAGCCCAAAGTGCTACGTCCTCTAAGCAAGAGGGTAATACTTTTCAAGCCAAGCCAGCCTGGAGACCAATGCAAGGCTGGAACAAGGGAAAGCAGGCCAAGAAACCTGCCACTGCTACCAAGACAGCATGAAATGTTGGCCCCCGATCCGGGACCGGATCTGGTGGGGGGCAGACTCTCTCTCTTCGCTCAGGCTTGGGCAAGAGATGTTCTGGATCCTTGGGCGCTAGAAATAGTCTCCCAAGGTTATCTTCTGGAATTCAAGGGACTTCCCCCAAGGGGGAGGTTCCACAGGTCTCAGTTGTCTTCAGACCACATAAAAAGACAGGCATTCTTACATTGTGTAGAAGACCTGTTAAAAATGGGAGTGATTCATCCTGTTCCATTAAGAGAACAAGGGATGGGGTTCTACTCCAATCTGTTTATAGTTCCCAAAAAAGAGGGAACGTTCAGACCAATCTTAGATCTCAAGATCTTAAACAAGTTTCTCAAGGTTCCATCGTTCAAGATGGAAACCATTCAAACTATTCTTCCTTCCATCCAGGAAGGTCAATTCATGACCACGGTGGATTTAAAGGATGCGTATCTACATATTCCTATCCACAAGGAACATCATCGGTTCCTGAGGTTCGCATTTCTGGACAAACATTACCAGTTCGTGGCGCTTCCTTTCGGATTAGCCACTGCTCCAAGGATTTTCACAAAGGTACTAGGGTCCCTTCTAGCTGTGCTAAGACCAAGGGGCATTGCTGTAGTACCTTACTTGGACGACATTCTGATTCAAGCGTCGTCCCTTCCTCAAGCAAAGGCTCACACGGACATTGTCCTGGCCTTTCTCAGATCTCACGGATGGAAAGTGAACGTGGAAAAGAGTTCTCTATCTCCGTCAACAAGGGTTCCCTTCTTGGGAACAATAATAGACTCCTTAGAAATGAGGATTTTTCTGACAGAGGCCAGAAAAGCAAAACTTCTAGACTCTTGTCGGATACTTCATTCCGTTCCTCTTCCTTCCATAGCTCAGTGCATGGAAGTGATCGGGTTGATGGTAGCGGCAATGGACATAGTTCCTTTTGCGCGCATTCATCTAAGACCATTACAACTGTGCATGCTCAGTCAGTGGAATGGGGACTATACAGACTTGTCTCCAAAGATACAAGTAAATCAGAGGACCAGAGACTCACTCCGTTGGTGGCTGTCCCTGGACAACCTGTCACGAGGGATGACATTCCGCAGACCAGAGTGGGTCATTGTCACGACCGACGCCAGTCTGATGGGCTGGGGCGCGGTCTGGGGATCCCTGAAAGCTCAGGGTCTTTGGTCTCGGGAAGAATCTCTTCTACCGATAAATATTCTGGAACTGAGAGCGATATTCAATGCTCTCAAGGCTTGGCCTCAGCTAGCGAGAGCCAAGTTCATACGGTTTCAATCAGACAACATGACAACTGTTGCGTACATCAACCATCAGGGGGGAACAAGGAGTTCCCTGGCGATGGAAGAAGTGACCAAAATCATTCTATGGGCGGAGTCTCACTCCTGCCACCTGTCTGCTATCCACATTCCAGGAGTGGAAAATTGGGAAGCGGATTTTCTGAGTCGTCAGACATTGCATCCGGGGGAGTGGGAACTCCATCCGGAAATCTTTGCCCAAGTCACTCAGCTGTGGGGCATTCCAGACATGGATCTGATGGCCTCTCGTCAGAACTTCAAAGTTCCTTGCTACGGGTCCAGATCCAGGGATCCCAAGGCGGCTCTAGTGGATGCACTAGTAGCACCTTGGACCTTCAAACTAGCTTATGTGTTCCCGCCGTTTCCTCTCATCCCCAGGCTGGTAGCCAGGATCAATCAGGAGAGGGCGTCGGTGATCTTGATAGCTCCTGCGTGGCCACGCAGGACTTGGTATGCAGATCTGGTGAATATGTCATCGGCTCCACCTTGGAAGCTACCTTTGAGACGAGACCTTCTTGTTCAGGGTCCGTTCGAACATCCGAATCTGGTTTCACTCCAGCTGACTGCTTGGAGATTGAACGCTTGATCTTATCGAAGCGAGGGTTCTCAGATTCTGTTATCGATACTCTTGTTCAGGCCAGAAAGCCTGTAACTAGAAAGATTTACCACAAAATTTGGAAAAAATATATCTGTTGGTGTGAATCTAAAGGATTCCCTTGGGACAAGGTTAAGATTCCTAGGATTCTATCCTTCCTTCAAGAAGGATTGGAAAAAGGATTATCTGCAAGTTCCCTGAAGGGACAGATTTCTGCCTTGTCTGTGTTACTTCACAAAAAGCTGGCCGCTGTGCCAGATGTTCAAGCCTTTGTTCAGGCTCTGGTTAGAATTAAGCCTGTTTACAAACCTTTGACTCCTCCTTGGAGTCTCAATTTAGTTCTTTCAGTTCTTCAGGGGGTTCCGTTTGAACCCTTACATTCCGTTGATATTAAGTTATTATCTTGGAAAGTTTTGTTTTTGGTTGCAATTTCTTCTGCTAGAAGAGTTTCAGAATTATCTGCTCTGCAGTGTTCTCCTCCTTATCTGGTGTTCCATGCAGATAAGGTGGTTTTACGTACTAAACCTGGTTTTCTTCCAAAAGTTGTTTATAACAAAAACATTAACCAGGAGATTATCGTACCTTCTCTGTGTCCGAAACCAGTTTCAAAGAAGGAACGTTTGTTGCACAATTTGGATGTTGTTCGCGCTCTAAAATTCTATTTAGATGCTACAAAGGATTTTAGACAAACATCTTCCTTGTTTGTTGTTTATTCCGGTAAAAGGAGAGGTCAAAAAGCAACTTCTACCTCTCTCTCTTTTTGGATTAAAAGCATCATCAGATTGGCTTACGAGACTGCCGGACGGCAGCCTCCCGAAAGAATCACAGCTCATTCCACTAGGGCTGTGGCTTCCACATGGGCCTTCAAGAACGAGGCTTCTGTTGATCAGATATGTAGGGCAGCGACTTGGTCTTCACTGCACACTTTTACCAAATTTTACAAGTTTGATACTCTTGCTTCTTCTGAGGCTATTTTTGGGAGAAAGGTTTTGCAAGCCGTGGTGCCTTCCATTTAGGTGACCTGATTTGCTCCCTCCCTTCATCCGTGTCCTAAAGCTTTGGTATTGGTTCCCACAAGTAAGGATGACGCCGTGGACCGGACACACCTATGTTGGAGAAAACAGAATTTATGTTTACCTGATAAATTACTTTCTCCAACGGTGTGTCCGGTCCACGGCCCGCCCTGGTTTTTTTAATCAGGTCTGATAATTTATTTTCTTTAACTACAGTCACCACGGTACCATATGGTTTCTCCTATGCAAATATTCCTCCTTAACGTCGGTCGAATGACTGGGGTAGGCGGAGCCTAGGAGGGATCATGTGACCAGCTTTGCTGGGCTCTTTGCCATTTCCTGTTGGGGAAGACAATATCCCACAAGTAAGGATGACGCCGTGGACCGGACACACCGTTGGAGAAAGTAATTTATCAGGTAAACATAAATTCTGTTTTTCTTAGATGGTTACACTGCAGACAGTGTAAGACTAATACACAGTTTTTAGCAAACAAAATTAACCTGCAGACTTAGCCACAAAACTCTGTCATAGTCCTCTAAGCTCCTCCCTTTGACTTCACCGTTGTTGAGATAATTAAAAGTTTGGAAATTTATTTTAAAGATATATTTCTTTGGTTAGTTTAAGCACTTGTTTTTTGTCACTATGTATGTGACATCTTTGAAGGGGGGTACAGGAGTATGCCAAAAGTGGGACGTGCCTGAGGGAGGCAGGTCAAGTTTATTTATATGACTTCTCTGGTATGGTGTGTGTGACGTGTCTAAGGGGCTGCAGGTGAGATTTGTACGTGTGTGATGTGTCTGGGGGTACAGGTGAGTGTACGTGTGTGATGTGTCTGAGGGGTGCAGGTGAGTGTATGTGTGTGACATTTCTCTGAATGGTGCAGGGTACAGGTAAGTCTGTGACATTTCTGAGGGACTCAGGTGAGTGCACATGTGTGATGTGTCTGAGGGATGCAGGACGCTGGTGAGTGTGTCTGAGGGACACAGGTGTAGGTAAGTGTATGTGTGTGACATGTCTCGGAGACGCAAGGTTCATTTAAGTGGACATGTGTGGTTGAGGGGTGCAGGTGAGTGTGCGTGTGTGGCGTGTCAGGTTCACAGGACGCAGGTGAGTGTACATGTGTAACGTGACTGAGGGATGCAAGGCACAGGTGAGTGTATGTGTGTGACGTGTCTGAGGGGTGAGTGAACTTGAGTGTATGTTTGTGTCTTACTGATAAAGGGCGCAGGTTAATGTACATGTGTGACATTCATATATATCCTGTGTAGTGCCAAAAAGCTAAAATGTAACTATATTTACATTATCTATGCAGGTGATGTTAAGACTGAAGTCACACTTAATACTGAACAAACAAATGATCTGTATGTAAAGAGTCAGCGGGAAGCTGTGAAGCAGGAAATCTGTGACAATATCAGTACAGGTGAGTGCACGTGTGTGATGTGTCTGAGGGATACAGATCATCTGCCCCACTAAGCACTGGAAGTTTTTTTATTAGGGAGAGGGAGACTCTTTTAGAGCCCTCATCTCCTTCAAATAAAGAGCATAGATGAAAACTCTACTGTTTGTTGGTTATTGTGATATAATTTATTAACTGGCATAAAATGTACGCTAATGTCAGTTTTTTTTTTTTATCAAATGTTCAAAAGCAAGGAAATTTTAAATGTAATCTACCCCCACTCTCCCCTAAGAAGCTATGCATGACATTGTCAATAACATCACAGATGACCTCTATAATGACATTATCACTTTTACATTAATAACATCATCTATGACATCATCTTTGAGTCAGAGGAAGAATAGATAAATATAACCTGGACCCTCTAAGCCCACTGCCACCTTTTTATTTCCCTATCCTTCACATGCAACTACTTCCTCTTTCACCTACACGCACAATCTCCTCTTCCCAGTATCACCTGCATTTCCCTTACACATAACCTGTTCCTGTTCTCCCTCTACCTTACGCCCTGCTCACCCTATCAATCCCACTAATTCTTACACACCAGCTTCTGTTCATCCTATTAGCCTTCTCTCCTGAAACACGGCATCCTCCTTATTCACTCTCCCCAGCTACCTAACATTAACCTCCTCACCCTGTCTCACACACAGCACCCTCCTCATCCCCATTTCTTACACAGTCTCCTTATTCTCTCACCCCTTCTTGTTAACACACATCTCCACTACCTTACACACCACTAGCCTGTGCTCACCATCATATCCTCCTCCTCCCTCGCACAAAGCCTCCCCCTCAGCCTCTCATAACCTCTCCCTCACATACGACCCCTGCTCAACCAGCCAACCCCACCCTAACACAGCTCTCCAGTAGCATCACCTATATTGGGCTAGATTACAAGTGGCGCACTATTACACAATATTAGAACATTACAAGTTGAAAGGAAATGCATTCGCTCGAGCGCAATCAAATTTAACGTGCTTCGATACGTGCAATTGAAGACCTTGTGTAAAGGGTTAGGGATAAAAATAAAAGTTGCAATAAACTCGTAAAAACATCTGATAAAAAACAGTCATATAAATATTGTTAAAAAATCTTATAAGTGTTCAAAGGTATATGGTATATGGCCATGTATTTAACTGCAAAGGGCTATAATATATATGTGTGTCTAGATTCTATAATAATATTTAATAATGTGTTTTACTGTGTATTTAAGGTAAATATTTAAAGGGACAGTCAAGTCCAAAAAAAAAACTTTCATGATTCAAATAGGGCATGTAATTTTAAACAATTTTCCAATTTACTTTTATCACCAATTTTGCTTTGTTCTCTTGGTATTCTTAGTTGAAAGCTAAACCTAGGAGGTTCATATGCTAATTTCTCCAACATAGGTGTGTCCGGTCCACGGCGTCATCCTTACTTGTGGGATATTCTCTTCCCCAACAGGAAATGGCAAAGAGCCCAGCAAAGCTGGTCACATGATCCCTCCTAGGCTCCGCCTACCCCAGTCATTCTCTTTGCCGTTGTACAGGCAACATCTCCACGGAGATGGCTTAGAGTTTTTTAGTGTTTAACTGTAGTTTTTATTATTCAATCAAGAGTTTGTTATTTTAAAATAGTGCTGGTATGTACTGTTTACTCAGAAACAGAAAAGAGATGAAGATTTCTGTTTGTATGAGGAAAATGATTTTAGCAACCGTAACTAAAATCCATGGCTGTTCCACACAGGACTGTTGAGAGGAATTAACTTCAGTTGGGGGAACAGTGAGCAGTCTCTTGCTGCTTGAGGTATGACACACTCTAACAAGACGATGTAATGCTGGAAGCTGTCATTTTCCCTATGGGATCCGGTAAGCCATGTTTATTAAGATTGTAAATAAGGGCTTCACAAGGGCTTATTAAGACTGTAGACTTTTTCTGGGCTAAATCGATTCATTATTAACACATATTTAGCCTTGAGGAATCATTTAATCTGGGTATTTTGATAAGTTTATATCGGCAGGCACTTGTTTAGACACCTTTCTCTTTAGGGGCTTTCCCAAATCATAGGCAGAGCCTCATTTTCGCGCCGGTGTTGCGCACTTGTTTTTGAGAGGCATGACATGCAGTCGCATGTGTGAGGAGCTCTGATACATAGAAAAGACTTTCTGAAGGCGTCATTTGGTATCGTATTCCCCTTTGGGCTTGGTTGGGTCTCAGCAAAGCAGACACCAGGGACTGTAAAGGGGTTAAAGTTAAGAACGGCTCCGGTTCCGTTATTTTAAGGGTTAAAGCTTCCAAATTTGGGGTGCAATACTTTTAAGGCTTTAAGACACTGTGGTGAAATTTTGGTGAATTTTGAACAATTCCTTCATATTTTTTCGCAATTGCAGTAATAAAGTGTGTTCAGTTTAAAATTTAAAGTGACAGTAACGGTTTTATTTTAAAACGTTTTTTGTACTTTGTTATCAAGTTTATGCCTGTTTAACATGTCTGAACTACCAGATAGACTGTGTTCTGAATGTGGGGAAGCCAGAGTTCCTTCTCATTTAAATAAATGTGATTTATGTGACAATGACAATGATGCCCAAGATGATTCCTCAAGTGAGGGGAGTAAGCATGGTACTGCATCATTCCCTCCTTCGTCTACACGAGTCTTGCCCACTCAGGAGGCCCCTAGTACATCTAGCGCGCCAATACTCCTTACTATGCAACAATTAACGGCTGTAATGGATAATTCTGTCAAAAACATTTTAGCCAAAATGCACACTTATCAGCGTAAGCGCGACTGCTCTGTTTTAGATACTGAAGAGCATGACGACGCTGATAATAATGGTTCTGAAGGGCCCCTAAACCAGTCTGATGGGGCCAGGGAGGTTTTGTCTGAGGGAGAAATTACTGATTCAGGGAACATTTCTCAACAAGCTGAACCTGATGTGATTACGTTTAAATTTAAGTTGGAACATCTCCGCATTCTGCTTAAGGAGGTATTATCCACTCTGGATGATTGTGACAAGTTGGTCATCCCAGAGAAACTATGTAAAATGGACAAGTTCCTAGAGGTCCCGGGGCTCCCAGAAGCTTTTCCTATACCCAAGCGGGTGGCGGACATTGTAAATAAAGAATGGGAAAGGCCCGGTATTCCTTTCGTCCCTCCCCCCATATTTAAAAAATTGTTTCCTATGGTCGACCCCAGAAAGGACTTATGGCAGACAGTCCCCAAGGTCGAGGGAGCGGTTTCCACTTTAAACAAACGCACCACTATACCCATAGAAGATAGTTGTGCTTTCAAAGATCCTATGGATAAAAAATTAGAAGGTTTACTTAAAAAGATGTTTGTTCAGCAGGGTTACCTTCTACAACCAATTTCTTGCATTGTCCCTGTCGCTACAGCCGCGTGTTTCTGGTTCGATGAGCTGGTAAAGGCGGTCGATAGTGATTCTCCTCCTTATGAGGAGATTATGGACAGAATCAATGCTCTCAAATTGGCTAATTCTTTCACCCTAGACGCCACTTTGCAATTGGCTAGGTTAGCGGCTAAGAATTCTGGGTTTGCTATTGTGGCGCGCAGAGCGCTTTGGTTGAAATCTTGGTCAGCTGATGCGTCTTCCAAGAACAAGCTACTTAACATTCCTTTCAAGGGGAAAACGCTGTTTGGCCCTGACTTGAAAGAGATTATCTCTGATATCACTGGGGGTAAGGGCCATGCCCTTCCTCAGGATCGGCCTTTCAAGGCCAAAAATAAACCTAATTTTCGTCCCTTTCGTAGAAACGGACCAGCCCAAAGTGCTACGTCCTCTAAGCAAGAGGGTAATACTTCTCAAGCCAAGCCAGCTTGGAGACCAATGCAAGGCTGGAACAAGGGAAAGCAGGCCAAAAAACCTGCCACTGCTACCAAGACAGCATGAAATGTTGGCCCCCGATCCGGGACCGGATCTGGTGGGGGGCAGACTCTCTCTCTTCGCTCGGGCTTGGGCAAGAGATGTTCTGGATCCTTGGGCGCTAGAAATAGTCTCCCAAGGTTATCTTCTGGAATTCAAGGGGCTTCCCCCAAGGGGGAGGTTCCACAGGTCTCAGTTGTCTTCAGACCACATAAAAAGACAGGCATTCTTACGTTGTGTAGAAGACCTGTTAAAAATGGGAGTGATTCATCCTGTTCCATTAGGAGAACAAGGGATGGGGTTCTACTCCAATCTGTTCATAGTTCCCAAAAAAGAGGGAACGTTCAGACCAATCTTAGATCTCAAGATCTTAAACAAGTTTCTCAAGGTTCCATCGTTCAAAATGGAAACCATTCGAACAATTCTTCCTTCCATCCAGGAAGGTCAATTCATGACCACGGTGGATTTAAAGGATGCGTATCTACATATTCCTATCCACAAGGAACATCATCGGTTCCTAAGGTTCGCATTCCTGGTCAAGCATTACCAGTTCGTGGCGCTTCCTTTCGGATTAGCCACTGCTCCAAGGATTTTCACAAAGGTACTAGGGTCCCTTCTAGCTGTGCTAAGACCAAGGGGCATTGCTGTAGTACCTTACTTGGACGACATTCTGATTCAAGCGTCGTACCTTCCTCAAGCAAAGGCTCACACGGACATTGTCCTGGCCTTTCTCAGATCTCACGGATGGAAAGTGAACGTGGAAAAGAGTTCTCTATCTCCGTCAACAAGGGTTCCCTTCTTGGGGACAATAATAGACTCCTTAGAAATGAGGATTTTTCTGACAGAGGCCAGAAAAACAAAACTTCTAGACTCTTGTCGGATACTTCATTCCGTTCCTCTTCCTTCCATAGCGCAGTGCATGGAAGTGATAGGTTTGATGGTAGCGGCAATGGACATAGTTCCTTTTGCGCGCATTCATCTAAGACCATTACAACTGTGCATGCTCAGTCAGTGGAATGGGGACTATACAAACTTGTCTCCGAGGATACAAGTAAATCAGAGGACCAGAGACTCACTCCGTTGGTGGCTGTCCCTGGACAACCTGTCACAAGGGATGACCTTCCGCAGACCAGAGTGGGTCATTGTCACGACCGACGCCAGTCTGATGGGCTGGGGCGCGGTCTGGGGTTCCCTGAAAGCTCAGGGTCTTTGGTCTCGGGAAGAATCTCTTCTACCGATAAATATTCTGGAACTGAGAGCGATATTCAATGCTCTCAAGGCTTGGCCTCAGCTAGCGAGGGCCAAGTTCATACGGTTTCAATCAGACAACATGACAACTGTTGCGTACATCAACCATCAGGGGGGAACAAGGAGTTCCCTGGCGATGGAAGAAGTGACCAAAATCATTCTATGGGCGGAGTCTCACTCCTGCCACCTGTCTGCTATCCACATCCCAGGAGTGGAAAATTGGGAAGCGGATTTTCTGAGTCGTCAGACATTGCATCCGGGGGAGTGGGAACTCCATCCGGAAATCTTTGCCCAAGTCACTCAACTGTGGGGCATTCCAGACATGGATCTGATGGCCTCTCGTCAGAACTTCAAAGTTCCTTGCTACGGGTCCAGATCCAGGGATCCCAAGGCGGCTCTAGTGGATGCACTAGTAGCACCTTGGACCTTCAAACTAGCTTATGTATTCCCGCCGTTTCCTCTCATCCCCAGGCTGGTAGCCAGGATCAATCAGGAAAGGGCGTCGGTGATCTTGATAGCTCCTGCGTGGCCACGCAGGACTTGGTATGCAGATCTGGTGAATATGTCATCGGCTCCACCATGGAAGCTACCTTTGAGACGAGACCTTCTTGTTCAAGGTCCGTTCGAACATCCGAATCTGGTCTCACTCCAGCTGACTGCTTGGAGATTGAACGCTTGATCTTATCGAAGCGAGGGTTCTCAGATTCTGTTATCGATACTCTTGTTCAGGCCAGAAAGCCTGTAACTAGAAAGATTTACCACAAAATTTGGAAAAAATATATCTGTTGGTGTGAATCTAAAGGATTCCCTTGGGACAAGGTTAAGATTCCTAAGATTCTATCCTTCCTTCAAGAAGGATTGGAAAAAGGATTATCTGCAAGTTCCCTGAAGGGACAGATTTCTGCCTTGTCTGTGTTACTTCATAAAAAGCTGGCAGCTGTGCCAGATGTTCAAGCCTTTGTTCAGGCTCTGGTTAGAATCAAGCCTGTTTACAAACCTTTGACTCCTCCTTGGAGTCTCAACTTAGTTCTTTCAGTTCTTCAGGGGGTTCCATTTGAACCTTTACATTCCGTTGATATTAAGTTATTATCTTGGAAAGTTTTGTTTTTGGTTGCAATTTCTTCTGCTAGAAGAGTTTCAGAATTATCTGCTCTGCAGTGTTCTCCTCCTTATCTGGTGTTCCATGCAGATAAGGTGGTTTTACGTACTAAACCTGGTTTTCTTCCAAAAGTTGTTTCTAACAAAAACATTAACCAGGAGATTATCGTACCTTCTCTGTGTCCGAAACCAGTTTCGAAGAAGGAACGTTTGTTGCACAATTTGGATGTTGTTCGCGCTCTAAAATTCTATTTAGATGCTACAAAGGATTTTAGACAAACATCTTCCTTGTTTGTTGTTTATTCCGGTAAAAGGAGAGGTCAAAAAGCAACTTCTACCTCTCTCTCTTTTTGGATTAAAAGCATCATCAGATTGGCTTACGAGACTGCCGGACGGCAGCCTCCCGAAAGAATCACAGCTCATTCCACTAGGGCTGTGGCTTCCACATGGGCCTTCAAGAACGAGGCTTCTGTTGATCAGATATGTAGGGCAGCGACTTGGTCTTCACTGCACACTTTTACCAAATTTTACAAGTTTGATACTTTTGCTTCTTCTGAGGCTATTTTTGGGAGAAAGGTTTTGCAAGCCGTGGTGCCTTCCATCTAGGTGACCTGATTTGCTCCCTCCCATCATCCGTGTCCTAAAGCTTTGGTATTGGTTCCCACAAGTAAGGATGACGCCGTGGACCGGACACACCTATGTTGGAGAAAACAGAATTTATGTTTACCTGATAAATTACTTTCTCCAACGGTGTGTCCGGTCCACGGCCCGCCCTGGTTTTTTAATCAGGTCTGATGATTTATTTTCTTTAACTACAGTCACCACGGTTTCATATGGTTTCTCCTATGCAAATATTCCTCCTTAACGTCGGTCGAATGACTGGGGTAGGCGGAGCCTAGGAGGGATCATGTGACCAGCTTTGCTGGGCTCTTTGCCATTTCCTGTTGGGGAAGAGAATATCCCACAAGTAAGGATGACGCCGTGGACCGGACACACCGTTGGAGAAAGTAATTTATCAGGTAAACATAAATTCTGTTTTCTTAGACCTTGAAGGCCGCCTCTAATCTAAATGCATTTTGACAGTTTTTAACCACTAGAGGGCGTTATTTCATGTGTTTCATATAGATAACATTGAGCTCATGCACATGAATTTACAGAGGAGTGAGCACTGATTGGCTAAAATGCAAGTCTGTCCAAAGAACTGAAATAAGTGGGCAGTCTGCAGAGGCTTAGATACAAGGTAATTACAGAGGTAAAACATGTATTATTATAACTGTTGGTTATGTAAAACTGGGGAATGGTTTATTAAGGGAATATCTATCTTTTAAGACAACAAACATTCTGGTGTTGACTGTCCCTTTAATATTCCAATGTTATTTACATAAAGGAAAATTTTGTTTTTATTTTTAAATAAATATATATATATATAATTATATACCATAGTCACGTTGATTGGAGTAGCCATGTTAGTCCAGAGATTTAGATATCAAAATAACAAGAGTATTGCATTGGACTAACTATACATTTATAAGATGACAAGCTTTCGGAAGAATGTCTTCCTTGCTTCAGACTTGAAAAAGCTTGTCATCTTATAAATGTTAAGTTAGTCCAATAAAAAAGTATCATTGCTCAATGCAATACTCTTGTTATTTATATATATATATATATATATATATATATATATATATATATATATATATATATATATATATATATATATATATATATATATATATATATATATATATATATATATTACTAGTGTTAAAGCCCATGTACACGGGCCATTTTCTGTAGTGCATCGGTGCCACCCGCACACGCTAAATAAAATCTATTAACCCCTAATCTGCCAACCTCCACATCGCAAAGTACATAATAAAGTTATTAACCCCTAATCCGCCATTCACCCACATCGCAATCTACCTAATAAAGTGATTAACCCCTAATCCGCCATTCACCCGCAACGCAAATAACCTAATTACAATATTAACCCCTAAACCGCCAACCCCTCACAACGCCAACTGCCTAATTACACTATTAACCCCTAAGCCGCCAACCCCCCAGAACGCTAAGAATTAATCTAATCACTAAGCCCCTAACCTAACACCCCCTAAATTAACCCTAATTACATAAACTAAAAAAGCCTATCTTCTTACAAAATAAATAAATCCTAATTTAAAATTAAAATAAAAAAACCTAACATTACATAAAAAAACCTAAGATTAAATTAAAATAAAAAAAATCATCTAATATTACAAAAAATAAAAAAATCTAAAATTACAGAAAAAAATAAACAAAATTATTCAAAATAAATTTTTTAAACATAATCTAATACCCCTTTAAAAATAAAAAGCCACCTCAAAATAAAAACAACCCCCTAATCTGACACTAAACTACCTATAGCCCCTAAAAGGGCCTTTTGTAGGGCATTGCCCTAAAGCAAACAGCTAACCCCGAAATAGGTACTCACCATTCCTGAAGTCCGGTGGGGAAAGTCTTCTTCCAGGTGGCTCCATCTTCATCCAGCACAGGGACATCTCCTATCTTCATCCGGACGGAAAGCGGCACGGAGCGGAGGTGGCCGCGGAGCAGTAACAGCGGCTGTGCAGACATCCAGCTTGGAGGATCCTCTTCATGTGATCGCCGATCACTGAAGTTTCAATGCAAGGTACCCGTTTTATATTTGGGGCACCTTGCATTCCTATTGGCTGAAATTTTCAAATCAGCCAATAGGATGAGAGCTACTGAAATCCTGATTTGAAAAATTCAGCCAATAGGGAATGCAAGGTACCCCAAATATAAAACAGGTACCTTGCATTCAATATTCAGTGTGCGGCGGTGATCGCATGAAGAGGATCCTCCACGCTGGATGTCTGCGTGGCCGCCATTCCTGTTCCGCGGCCACCTCCGCGCCGCCTTCGCTCCGGATGAAGATAGATGTCCCCTCGCTGGATGAAGATGGAGCCGTCTGGAAAAAGACCTTCACCGCCGGACTTCAGAAATGTTGAGTACTTATTTCGGGGTTAGACTTAGGTTTTTGGGGAGGGGGGTTGGTGGGGTGTTTTTTTTTTTTTGATTAGGGATTTTTTATTTTAATGGGCAGCAAAAGAGCTGATTACCCTTTTAGAGGCAATGCCCATTCAAATGGGTAGCTTAGTTTTTTTTTGTGTTGTTTTTTTTATTTTGGGGGGTTTGGTGGGTGAGGGGGGTTTACTTTTAGGTGGTAATTGGTACTTTATTTAGGTAAAAGAGCTGATTGCTTTAGGGCAATGTCCTACAAAAGGCCCTTTTAAGGGCTATTGGTAGTTTAGTGTTAGATTAGGGGGTGTTTTTATTTCTCTTGTAAGGTGTATCCAGTCCATGGGTTCATCCATTACTTGTGGGATAGTCTCCTTCCCAACAGGAAGTTGCAAAGAGGACACCCACAGCAGAGCTGTCTATATAGCTCCTCCCCTAACCCCCACCCCCAGTCATTCTCTTTGCAACTCTCGACAAGATAGGAAGTATAAAGAGATATGTGGTGACTTAGTGTAGTTTTACCTTCAATCAAGAGTTTGTTATTTTTAAACGGTACCGGCGTTGTGCTGTTTACTCCCAGGCAGAAATTAGAAGAAGAATTCTGCCCGGAGGATGATGATCTTAGCGGTTTGTAACTAAGGTCCATTGCTGTTCTCACGAATAACTGAAGAGTATGGGAAAGCTTCAGTTGGGGGAACGGTCTGCAGATTACCTGCTTTGAGGTATGTTCAGTATATTTATTTCTAGAGAGATGATAAGTTCTAGAAAATGCTGACAGAGCCTTTTATATTTGAGGTAAGCTAGATGCAGTGATTTTGCAACGACTGGGATCATGCTTACTAAACAGGGTAATACTCATTTTAATTCTCATATTAGTTAGTGTGGTGTTTATGGGTGACAAAACGTTTACATGTTACACAAGTAAGACGTTTTTTTCTGAGGGTTATAAGTCTTTTGTTGGGGCCTAGTTTTTCCACATGGCTAGTCAGATACTCCTTGGAGTATTTCCTTAAGGCCCCTCTGACATCGAGTACATGGTGGGAGGGGCCTATTTTCGCGCTTTAGATGCGCAGTTTCTTTCAGACTGAGACATCCAGCTTCCCTAGAGGAGTCCTCTTGCATCTGAGGACCACTATAGAGGGCTTATTTCTTCCCTAATCGTATTTGAGGGCAGGTAGGAGCCACAGCAGAGCTGTGGCAAGGTGCTTAACTGTCTTTTACCGGTGGTTGACGTTTTATAAATCCGGTTTGGGGGCTAATGGGTAAATCATCCATTTGCAAGTGGGTGCGATGTTGCTTTAGTCCCTTACACACACTGTAAAAATTTTGAAGACTTTACTACATTTTAACACTGTTTTGCAGTTTAAGTGCTAGTTTTTTTCTCTTAAAGGCACAGTACCTTTTTTGTTTAATTGCTGTTTCACATTTATTAAAGTGTTTTCCAAGCTTGCTGGTGTCATTACTAGTCTGTAAAACATGTCTGACATAGAGGAAACTCCTTGTTCAATATGTTTAGAAGCCATTGTGGAACCCCCTCTTAGAATGTGTACCAAATGTACTGAAATATCTATAAACTATAAAGACCATATTATGGCTTTTAAAGATTTATCACCAGAGGATTCTCAGACTGAAAAAAGGGAGGTTATGCCATCTAGCTCTCCCCATGTGTCAGAACCTATAACTCCAGCTCAAGAGACGCCAAGTACATCTAGCGCATCTAATTCTTTTACCTTACAGGACATGGCGGCAGTTATGAATTCTACCCTCACAGAGGTATTGTCCAAACTGCCAGGATTACAAGGAAAGCGAGACAGCTCTGGGGCTAGAACAAATACAGAGCTTTCTGGCGCTCTATTAGCTGTGTCCGATTTACCCTCACAATGCTCCGAAACCGGTGTAAGGGAGTTTCTGAGGGTGACATTTCAGATTCAGGGAAGTCTTTACTTCAATCCGATTCTGAAATGACAGCGTTTAAATTTAAGCTCGAACACCTCCGCTTATTGCTCAGGGAGGTTTTAGCGACTCTGGATGACTGTGACCCCATTGTAGTTCCAGAGAAGTTGTGTAAAATGGACAAATACTTTGCAGTGCCTGTTTATACTGATGTTTTTCCAGTCCCTAAGAAGTTTTCGGAAATTATTACTAAGGAATGGGATAGACCAGGTGTGCCGTTCTCTACCCCTCCTGCCTTTAAAAAGATGTTTCCTATAGATGTCGCCATACGGGACTCGTGGTAGACGGTCCCTAAGGTGGAGGGAGCTATTTTTACCCTAGCTAAGCGTACAACTATCCCCGTCGAGGACAGTTGTGCTTTCAAAGATCCTATGGATAAAAAATTGGAGGGTCTCCTTAAGAAAATTTTTATACATCAAGGTTTTCTTCTCCAGCCTCTTGCATGCATTGCCCCAGTTACTGCTGCAGCGGCCTTTTGGTTCGAGTCTCTTGAGGAGGCTCTACAGGTGGAGACCCCGTTAGATGATATTTTAGACAGGATTAAAGCTCTTAAGTTAGCTAATTCCTTTATTTCTGACGCCGTTTTTCATTTAACTAAGAATTCAGGTTTTGCCATTCTGGCGCGTAGGGCGCTATGGCTTAAGTCCTGGTCAGCAGACGTTACTTCAAAATCTAAGCTTCTTAACATCCCCTTCAAATGACAGACCCTATTCGGACCTGGCCTGAAGGAGATCATTTCTGATATTACCGGAGGAAAAGGTCACGCCCTTCCTCAGGATAGGTCCAATAAATTAAGGCCCAAACAGAATCATTTTCGTTCCTTTCGAAACTTCAAGAGTGGCGCAGCTTCAACTTCCTCTAATGCAAAACGAGAGGGAAATTTCGCCCAGTCCAAACCAGTCTGGAGACCTAACCAGGCTTGGAACAAGGGGAAGCAGACCAAAAAACCTGCTGCTGCCTCTAAGACAGCATGAAGGGGTAGCCCCCGATCCGGGACCGGATCTAGTCAGGGGCAGACTTTCTCTCTTCGCCCAGGCTTGGGCAAGAGACGTTCAGGATCCCTGGGCAGTAGAGATTGTTTCCCAGGGATATCTTCTGGAATTCAAAGGTTCATCCCCAAAAGGGAGATTTCTCCTCTCACAATTATCTGCAAACCAGATAAAGAGAGAGGCATTCTTAAATTGTGTTCAAGACCTACTCGTTATGGGAGTGATCCACCCAGTTCCAAGAGAGGAACAGGGGCAGGGTTTCTATTCAAACCTGTTTATAGTTCCCAAAAAAGAGGAACTTTCAGACCAATCTTGGATCTCAAGTTCCTAAACAAATTCCTCAGGGTCCCATCCTTCAAGATGGAGACAATCCGAACCATTCTTCCTATGATCCAGGAGGGTCAATATATGACTACCGTGGACTTAAAGGATGCTTATCTGCACATCCCGATTCACAGAAATCATCACCAGTTCCTCAGGTTTGCCTTCCTAGACAGGCATTACCAGTTTGTGGCTCTTGCCTTCGGGTTAGCCACGGCGCTGAGAATCTTTACGAAGGTTCTAGGGTCCCTTCTGGCGGTCCTAAGGCCGCGAGGCATAGCAGTGGCGCCTTATTTAGACGACATCTTAATCCAGGCGTCGACTCTTCAAGTCGCCAAGTCCCATACGGACATTGTTCTGGCCTTTCTGAGGTCTCACGGGTGGAAGGTGAACTTAGAAAAGAGTTCGCTTTCTCCTCTCACAAGAGTTTCGTTCCTAGGGACTCTTGATAGATTTAGTAGAAATGAAAATTTTTCTGACGGAAGTCAGGATATCAAAGCTTCTGGCCTCCTGCAGTGCTCTTCATTCCATTTCTCGGCCGTCAGTGGCTCGGTGTATGGAAGTAATCGGTCTTATGGTAGCGGCAATGGACATAGTTCCGTTTGCCCGCCTACATCTCAGACCACTGCAACTTTGCATGCTCCATCAGTGGAATGGGGACTACACAGATTTGTCTCCTTTGCTAGATCTGGATCAAGAGACCAGGGATTCTCTTCTCTGGTGGTTATCTCGGGTCCATCTGTCCAGGCGAATGAGTTTCCGCATGCCAGAGTGGACTATAGTGACGACAGATGCCAGCCTTCTGGGCTGGGGCGCAGTCTGGAACTCCCTGAAGGCTCAGGGTTTGTGGACTCAGGAGGAAGCCCTCCTTCCAATAAACATTCTGGAACTAAGAGCGATATTCAATGCTCTTCAGGCTTGGCCTCAACTAGCTGCGGCCAGGTTCATCAGATTTCAGTCGGACATAATCACGACTGTAGCCTATATCAACCATCAGGGGGGAACAAGGAGTCCCCTGGCTATGATGGAGGTTTCCAAGATAATTCTATGGGCAGAGGTTCACTCTTGCCATCTCTCCGCTATCCATATCCCAGGAGTAGGGAACTGGGAGGCGGATTTTCTAAGTAGGCAGACTTTTCATCCGGGGGAGTGGGAGCTCCATCCGGAGGTATTTGCCCAGCTGATTCAACTATGGGGCAAACCAGAACTGGATCTGATGGCGTCTCGTCAGAACGCCAAGCTTCCTTGTTACGGGTCCAGGTCAAGGGATCCCCAGGCAGCGCTGATAGATGCTCTAGCAGTGCCCTAGTCCTTCAGCCTGGCTTATGTGTTTCCACCATTTCCTCTCCTCCCTCGTCCGATTGCCAAGATCAAGCAGGAGAGAGCTTCAGTGATTTTGATAGCACCTGCGTGGCCACGCAGGACTTGGTATGCAGATCTGGTGGACATGTCATCCTTTCCACCATGGACTCTGCCGCTGAGGCAGGACCTTCTACTCCAAGGTCCATTCAAACATCCAAATCTAATTTCTCTGCGCCTGACTGCTTGGAGATTGAACGCTTGATTTTATCAAAACGTGGTTTCTCCGAGTCGGTCATTGATACCTTGATTCAGACTCGTAAGCCTGTCACCAGGAACATCTATCATAAGATATGGTGTGAATCCAGGGGTTACTCATGGAGTAAGGTCAGGATTCCTAGGATATTCTCTTTTCTCCAAGAGGGATTGGAAAAGGGATTATCAGCTAGTTCCTTAAAGGGACAGATTTCTGCTCTGTCTATTCTTTTGCACAAGCGTCTGGCAGATGTTCCAGACGTTCAGGCGTTTTGTCAGGCTTTAGTTAGAATCAAGCCTGTGTTTAAACCTGTTGCTCCTGGAGTTTAAATTTAGTTCTTAAAGTTCTTCAAGGGGTTCCGTTTGAACCTTTACATTCCATAGATATCAAGCTTTTATCTTGGAAAGTTCTGTTCTTAGTAGCTATCCCTTCGGCTCAAAGAGTTTCAGAATTATCTGCCTTACAGTGTGATTCCACTTATCTGGTCTTCCATGCAGATAAGGTAGTTTTGTGTACCAAACCTGGTTTTCTTCCTAAGGTGGTTTCTAATAAGAATATCAATCAGGAAATTGTTGTTCCATCACTGTGTCCTAATCCTTCTTCAAAGAAGGAACGTCTGTTACACAATCTTGATATGGTTCGTGCTTTAAAGTTCTATTTACATGCTACTAAGGATTTTCGTCAAACATCTGCATTGTTTGTTGTCTACTCTGTAAAGAGGAGAGGCCAAAAGGCTTCAGCAACTTCTCTTTCTTTTTGGCTGAGAAGCATAATCCATTTAGCTTTTGAGACTGCTGGCCAGCAGCCTCCTGAAAGAATTACAGCTCATTCTACTAGAGCGGTAGCTTCCACATGGGCTTTTAAAAATGAGGCCTCTGTTGAACAGATTTGTAAGGCGGCGACTTGGTCTTCGCTTCATACTTTTTCTAAATTTTACAAATTTGATACTTTTGCTTCTTCGGAGGCTATTTTTGGGAGAAAGGTCTTGCAGGCAGTGGTGCCTTCCGTTTAAGTTCCTGCCTTGTCCCTCCCTTCATCCGTGTCCTAAAGCTTTGGCATTGGTATCCCACAAGTAATGGATGAACCCGTGGACTGGATACACCTTTCAAGAGAAAACAAAATTTATGCTTACCTGATAAATTTCTTTCTCTTGCGGTGTATCCAGTCCACGGCCCGCCCTGTCACTTTAAGTCAGGTGTTTTTATTTTTAAAACTACAGTCACCACTGCACCCTATAGTTTCTCCTTTTTCTTACTTGTCTTCGGTCGAATGACTGGAGGTGGGGGTTAGGGGAGGAGCTATATAGACAGCTCTGCTGTTGGTGTCCTCTTTGCAACTTCCTGTTGGGAAGGAGAATATCCCACAAGTAATGGATGAACCCGTGGACTGGATACACCACAAGAGAGAGAAATTTATCAGGTAAGCATAAATTTTGTTTTTGGGGGGTTCTTTTATTTTTATAGGGGTATTAGATAAGGTTTTAAAAAATTATTTTGGATAATTTTGTTTAGTTTTTTCTGTAATATTAGATGTTTTGTAATATTAGATTTTTTTATTTTAATTTAATCTTAGGTTTTTTTTAATGTAATGTTAGTTTTTTTTTTTTTATTTTAAGTTAGGATTTTTATTTTGGTACTTTTTAATTAATTTATTAAGAAGATAGTCTTTTTTTATTTTATTTAATTGGGGTTAATTTAGGGGATGTTAGGTTACTGGGCTTAGTGATTAGATTAATTATTAGCATTGTGGGAGTTGAGGTTTAGGGGTTAATAGTATAATTAGGGAGTTGGCATTGTGGGGGGTTGGCGCTTTAGGGGTTAATGTTGTAATTAGGTTATTTGCGTTGTGGGTGAATGGCAGATTAGGGGTTAATCACTATTAGTTAGATTGCGATGTGGGTCAATGGCGGATTAGGGGTTAATACATTTTATTAAGTTATTGCAGTGGGGGATGGCGGTTGAGAGATACATATGGCGTTTGTGCTGGTGGTTAGGTGTTTTTGTTAATACTACGGGCGGGAGGTTTGTTAATACTTTCTGCGGGCGGTTAGTTGTTTTTGTTAATACTTTGTGCTGTTTGGCGGTTTATTAATACTTCGTGCAGGTGGTTAGGTGTTTTTGTTAATACTTCATGCGGGCAGTTAGGTGTTTTTGTTAATACTTCGTGCGGGCGGTTAGGTGTTTTTGTTAATACTTAGTGCGTGCGTGCGGGTGGTTTGTTAATACTTCGTGCGGGTGACGCCGCATATGTAATCTCGCCCCAGATGGATTCGTTTGGCTGCGTGCGCAGCTGACAACGGCGACGGATGCATTACAAACACAATTATAGTATAGATATATATATATATATATATATATATATATATATATATATATATATATATATATATATATATATTATTTTTCTATGTGAAGAACATAGGAATGTAAAATATGTGTAACATGCTTCTGGTTGCCCTCTTTAGGTCTAACTTGGTGTTGGGTTAATACTCATGAAGAATTAGTTATCTAAAGTGAAGGTACATTTTCATGACTGAGTGCCCGGTTTTTAAAAATACTATTAAAAAAAGGGGCACTTTCATTCATGAAACTTTACATTGCAGCGGTTGTTCCAAGCCGGACCAGCAATCCCCCACACGCTTCTCATGGTGTACTTAGCTGGTCCGGCTTGGAAGAAGAGAAATTCATCAAAATTTACATTTTTCTCCTGTTGTGAAAAAAAACTTACCTTTTAATCTTCACAGCAGCTCCAGCTTCCTCCACCCGTTGCAAAGCCTCTTTCTGGGTCTAAAATGAGGCATCCGGCTTCTTCCAATCACAGTGTTGAATCAGACACTGATTCCCCCGGGGGGGGGGTGGGGAGCTGTGATTGGAGGATGACCTATCCATCATTTCTGACATCAGAAATGGCTTGCAACCACCGGAGGAAGCTGGAGCTGCTGTGAAGATTAAAAGGTAAGTTGTTTTTTTTTCACAACAGGAGTGAAATGTAAATTTTGATGAATTAAAGTGCCCCTGTTTTTAATCGAATTTTTCAAAACCGGGCACTTTGGCATCAAAATTTACATTCACTTTAAAGGGACATTCAACACTTAGTGTAACAGGTTTTTATATAGTAAATTAAGAAACGGAGGTCCGCCTACACTATACCCCTCCTCCCTTGCCGCCTTGCTTCTGTCCTAATCAGCGGCGCTAACTACTCTAATACCCAGTCAATATGGATGCCGAACTCCCCCCACTATTACGTAGCTGCCTTCTTCTTAAACTCTGTATTATGTGCTGTCACTTTGTTTTCTGCATAAAGATCAAATTTCCACGGCCCACCCTGTTTCTAATGTGACAGGTTATTATATTTTGGTTAAACTTCATACACCTCTGCACCTTGGCTTTTCCTTTCTCTTCCTAACTTCGGTCGAATGACTGAAGTTTGAGGGAAGGGAGGAGCTATATATCCAGCTCTGCTGTGGTGCTCTTTGCCTCCTCCTGCTGACCAGGAGACAATATCCCACAAGTAAGGATGAAATCCGTGGACTCATCGTATCGAAAAAGAAATAAATTTATCAGGTAAGCATAAATTTCCTTTTTTTTTATACAGGTGGCCCTCGTTTTACAACGGTTCAATTTACACCGTGCATTTATTAAAATAGCCAGTAGGTGGAGCTGTCCGCTTGTGTTGCAGCAAAGCCAAGCAAGCTGAAATTAATCAGTTTAACCAGACTTGAGCTGTCGAGCAGATTTCAAAGGAACAAGATCTTCCTGTCTATAAATCAGTCCAGATTGAAATGCATAGAAAAAACTGTTTGCAGAAAAATGCAAGTGAAGTCTGCGTTGTGGATTTTTTTTAAATTGGGTTTATAATGCTGTTTAGCAAATGTTTTTGTTCATTTAACTTAGTTTATTTATATATTCTGTGTTGTGTGATTATTTTATTAGGTTTATAATGCTGTTTAGCATTTAAAGTCTTCATTTCAAAGCTTTAAAAATAATGTATTGTGTTACTTATGACAATTTTAAGAGGGGCCTGGAACCTATCCCCCTCACTTCCCATTGACTTACATTATAAACTGGGTTTCAATTTACAATGGTTTCGATTTACAACCATTCCTTCTGGAACCTAACCCCGGCGTAAACTGAGGGCTACCTGTGTATATATATATATATACATAACACACCCTAATATAACTCGTGTCGGTTTAGCGCACATGAAGAATTAGTGTACTCCTGTTGTACTTATGTGCACAAACCTAAAGCGCGTTACACATATTTTACATTCCTATGTTCACATAGATTTTTTATTATTATTAAATATATATGTCTATAAATATGTGTTAATGTAAAATGTATATCTATACCTATATATCTATAGGTAGATATATTTTGCATAAAAATATTTTCTGGTATGTGAAGAACATTGGAATGTTAAATTTTAATAACTCCTGTCAGGTTAGCGTGCAAGCGATAAGTGGGTTTCTTTTTTTTTCTTTTGCGCTCTCCATTGAAGTCTATGGGGAGTATAAATTAGCGTGGTCACGGTATCCAAGGTCCTAAAGTTAGCTGGCATCATGTTTCACTGTGCTAAAGCATTATTTTCATTTTGTAATATGCACAATAACACGCACATGCAATATTACTTCTGGCAGTGTTATCGCTTGAGCAAAAGCACTAAATAGCTTGTCCCTTGTAATGTGGCCCACTGTTGGGGGCAAAAATTTAAACTCTGTCATTAACATAAATTTTGCCAATTAATTTCCTTGTTTTATTTATTTATTTTACCAAGAAATGAACAAACATATTATAAACTACATATACTCTTTAGAAAAATGGTTTAAAGAAGAAATCAGACAACTATAAATACTTTCTATAAAATATTTTATTATGTTTTAATAGCAGCAAAAACTTTCACTCTATATTTTGCCAACTTTTTTTCTTGGAGAACCATTTACCACAAGAAAGATACACTATAAATTGGCTTTCAGACCAGAGGTAAAGGTCACAGAGACAACCTGACTATGTTATATGGCAGTAGGAAACTGTACAGTAAGTAAGCCTTCCCTTACCTGCTTAAGGAGACATGATACCCAAATGTTGAAACACTTGAAACTGATGCAGCATAGCTGTGAAAAGCGGAGAAGAAAATATCACCTGAACAGCTCTATGTAAAAAAAAAAAGATATTTACCTCAACATTTCCTAAGTATTCACACCCCAATGAAAATAGACTTTAGGCCCATGATTTCCAAGGGACTGTGCATGTAGCATGTGCAGTCAAAATCATATTATTTTCTTATTCAGTTTAAGGCAGTTTACTGTGGAATCTCATGTGAGATTTAAGTGAAATTTCACAAGATCACAGCAAAGCAAAGTCAAGGCCTCAGCACTACTGATGCTATTGTGGTTTCTTTTACAAGATACGACGAGTCCACGGATTTCATCCTTACTTATGGGATATCGCCTCCTGGTCAGCAGGAGGAGGCAAAGAGCACCACAGCAGAGCTGTATATATAGCTCCTCCCTTCCCTCCCACCCCAGTCATTCTCTTTGCCTGTGTTAGTGATAGGAAGAGGTAAAGTGAGGTGTTTAGATTCTTCAATCAAGAGTTTATTATTTTTAAATGGTACCAGTGAGTACTATTTATCTCAGGGGTAAAGCTACAGTTTTTTCAGCGATGGGAACTGGGGAGATTCTACATTCTCTCTGCGCCTCCCATACTGTTTGCTGCCCTGCTGATGGTCTTAGCAGATATTATCTAAGACCCTGTTTGTCCCCACAGATCTGCAGGAGGTGATGAAAAGGACCTCTTCTTCGTGTGGGACAGGTTCATGCTGCGCTCAGCATTGAGGTATGTACAGTCTTTTGATTCTGGGGAGACGGTGTAGCTCAGAACAGACTGGCCATTATTTCCTACACCAGGAAGGGGTAATCAACTTGCAAGAGTAATTTATATGCATGGATGTTTCCCCCCTTTATTATGTGAGCTAATCCAGCTGTGAGGTAACAGTGGGCTTTTTATTGTTATTAGCCCGGTTGCATTACAATTGCACATTGATTGTGGGCTTGACGCTGGGGACTGTTTAGGGAGTTCTTACTCCAATTATTTTGCCTTAACATTTGACAGGCACATTGTTTATTCAAAAGTCTTTTCTTTCCGACTTTTTGTTTTCCCCATGCGGTCTCTTATTATCGGGGATAATCTACTGCCCACGAAGGGCGGGGCTTAATGTTTGCGCGCTTGGCCGCGCAGTTGGTATCCGGGTTCCGATGGCAGTGTACCTCGAGGCTCCGGTGTTTCCTAAGTCCGCTTGTTTCAGTCATATTCACAAGCGGTCGTTGGTGGTCGTGGGGACAGGTAGGCGCCGCAGCAGAGCTGTGGCTAGGTGCAAGTGTAAATTTCTGCCCCTCAGGCTTTTCACACATTTAGCGTGTAGATCATATTAGCAACTTGCTTAAGTAAAACTAGTGTAACCTAACGGTGTTTCCCTGCTTTTATATATCGAGTGCTGAGCAGTAAAATTTGTACCGTTTTAATTTTTAAAGGCACAGTACACTCGTTTTTTTCAACATATTTGTTTTCATTTATATTAGATGCTTGTTATTTTATTGCAGTTTATCTCAGTGAACCACGACCAATATTGCCTTTAATTATCTTTTGTCATGGCTGATCTTCAGGACAGTACATGTTCTATGTGTTTAGATGCCAATGTGGAACCCCCTATTCCTTTTTGTCCCTCATGTACTGAGAGGGCTTTACATTTTAAAGAACAAATTTTTTTAAATGCAAGTATATCTAAGGATGTTTCTCAGACTGATGAGACTCAGGGTATGCCGCAACTTTCTCCCCAAGCATCACAGCCTTTAACCCCCGCTCAGGTGACGCCGTGTTCTTCAGCTGCATCTGCTTCATTCACTCTGCAGGATATGGCTGCAGTTATGTCATCCACCCTTTCAGAAGTTTTATCTAAGTTGCCAGCGTTGCAAGGCAAACGCAGTAAGAAAGAGGCCCATGCGGTCCCTGCAACTTCTGATGCTGGCGATGGTGATCTCCGATGTACCCTCCCAGGGCTCTGAATTGGGGGGTATGTCTAAGGGGGAACTGTCTGACTCAGCAAGTGTATTGCCCCCGACAGATTCGGACGTAATGTCCTTCAGGTTTAAGCTTGAACACCTTCGACTTTTGCTACGAGAGGTTTTGGTGACTCTGGACGACTGTGACTCTATTGTGGTCCCGCCAGAGAAATTGAGTAAGATGGACAGATATTTGGAGGTTCCTTCTTATTCTGACGTCTTTTTCGGTTCCTAAGAGAATTGCGGACATTATTGCAAGGGAATGTTAAAGACCGGGTATCCCGTTCTCCCCTTCCCCCTATTTTTAAGAAAATGTACCCTATAGCTGACACCGTTCGGGATTCTTGGCAGACGATCCCTAAGGTGGAGGGAGCTATCTCTACCCTGGCTACGCGTACTACTATCCCTATCGAGGTCACTTGTGCTTTCAAAGACCCCATGGATAAGAAGTTGGAGGGTCTTCTCAAAAAACTCTATGTTCATCAAGGGTTCCTATTGCAACCGGCGGCCTGCATTGTAACAGTCACGACTGCGGCTGCTTTTTGGTTTGACGCCCTAGAAGAGACTCTTAGGACTGAGACTTCTTTGGAAGAAATACAGGATAGAATTAAGGCTCTTAAGCTGGCTAATTCTTTTATTATGGATGCTTCCTTTCAGATCACCAAATTGGCGGCTAAGAGTTTGGGATTATCCATATTAGCACGAAGAGCCTTATGGTTAAAATCTTGGTCTGCGGATGTGTCCTCGAAATCTAAGCTCTTTGTTATTCCTTTCAAGGGAAAGACCCTGTTCGGGCCTGACTTGAAGGAGAGCATTTCTGACATTACGGGAGGTAAGGGTCACCTCCTCCCTCAATATAAAACATCTAGGCAAAGGGGACGACAGAGTAATTTTCGTTCCTTTCGAAATTTCAAGGGAATCCCCTCTTCCTCTTCCGCTAAACAGGAAGGGAATTTTTCTCAAGAAAAGTCCTCCTGGAGACGCAACCAGGCTTGGAAAAAGGGTAAACAACCCAAGAAGCCTGCTGCTGCTACCAAGACAGCATGAAGGGGCGGCCCCCGATCCGGGACCGGATCTAGTAGGGGGCAGACTTTCTCTCTTTGTCCAAGCTTGGATAAGAGACATTAGAAATCGTGTCTCAAGAGTATCAGTTGGAGTTCAAAAATTCCTTCCCCAGAGGAAGGTTTCTTCTTTCACGATTGTCTGTAAACCAGATAAAAAGAGAGGCGTTCTTACTCTGTGTAAGTGACCTCTCCTCCATGGGAGTAATTTGCCCCGTTCCAATACAGGAACAGGGGCAGGGGTTTTACTCAAATCTTTTCCCAAAAAAGAGGGAACGTTCCGACCCATTTTAGATCTCAAAAGTCTAAACAAGTTTCTCAGAGTTCCATCCTTCAAGATGGAGACTATTCGGACAATTCTTCCATTGATCCAAGAGGGTCAATATATGACTACCGTGGATTTAAAGGATGCGTATCTTCATATTCTTATCCACAGAGATCATCGCAAGTTCCTGAGGTTTGCCTTTCTGTACAAACATTTTCAGTTCGTGGCCCTTCCTTTCGGGCTTGCCACGGCACCCAGAATTTTCACAAAGGTTCTGGGGTCTCTGCTAGCAGTTCTCAGGCCACAGGGCATTTCAGTGGCGCCTTATCTGGACGACATTCTGATCCAGGCGTCTTATCAGCTGACAAAGTCTCATACCGACATTGTTCTGTCCTTTCTAAGGACTCACGGGTGGAAGGTGAATCTAGAAAAGAGTTCACTAATTCCACAGACAAGGGTTCCTTTCCAGGGAACTCTAATCAACTCTCTATCCATGAAAATCTTTTTGACGGAAGTCAGAAAGTTAAAGATTCTGAATACATGCCGATCCCTTCAGTCCAATCCTCGGCCATCAGTGGCTCAGTGCATGGAAGTAATCGAATTGATGGTGGCGGCAATGGACATCATTCCGTTTGCTCGTTTTTATCTCAGACCCCTACAACTGAGTATGCTCAGACAGTGGAATGGAGATTATGCAGATTTGTCTCCTCAGATAGATCTGGATCAGGAGACAAGAGACTCTCTTCTTTGGTGGTTGTCACTGGATCATTTGTCCCAAGGGACATGCTTCCGCAGACCTTCATGGGTGATAGTGACAATGGACGCCAGTCTACTAGGATGGGGTGCAGTCTGGAATTCTCTGAAGGCTCAGGGTGTGTGGACTCGGTCGGTGTCTCTACTTCCAATCAATATTCTGGAATTGAGAGCAATATTCAATGCGCTTCAGGCTTGGCCTCAGTTGGTTTCGGTCAAATTCATCCGTTTTCAGTCAGACAACATCAAGACTGTGGCTTACATCAATCATCAGGGGGGAACAAGGAGTTCCTTAGCGATGACAGAAGTATCCAAGATAATTTGATGGGCGGAGGCTCATTCTTATCTGTCAGCAATCTACATCCCAGGAGTGGACAACTGGGAAGCAGACTTTTAAGCAGACAGACTTTTCATCCGGGGGAGTGGGAACTGAATTTAGTTCTTCACAGCCAATATACAAAAATCTTCAATAGAATTCTTGGATCTATTACTAAGTTGGGATAATCAAGGTAACATCATTTCTCAAACCTTTTTCAAAAAAGTCGATAGCAACAGCTATCTAGACTTCTCTAGTAACCACCATATAGGGTGGAAAAGAAACATCCCATACAGCCAATTTAAGAGAATACGCAGGAATTGCTCCAATTTAGAATCTTTTGACATTCAAAGCAAGGTTCTTTACCAACGCTTTGTAGACAAAGGTTATCCTATAGATCTACTAAATCAATGTCTTAAAAAAGCACGCAATCTAGATATAGACCTAATCTTTGAAAAAGTCCACAATAGCACCAACAATCAAACCAAAAAGAAATCCACAAACAACGTTGTTTGTGAACCACTTTTCATTACACAATACAATAACCACTACAAAATTCGAAACATACTACATAAACATTGGAACATTATCCAAAAGGATCCTTTCCTTAAAGAAAAACCCAAAATTGTATATAGACGAGCTCCCACTTTAAGGAATCAATTAGCCCCCAGTAAAAGAGTAAAACATTGCCAATTTCGGTCCAATAAACAAACCAAAACTTTAAACTTTTTAGCTTCCCATGGATCATTTAAATGTGGCAAAAGAGGCTGCAACATGTGCAAATTTAGAATTTCACAAAAATCTTTTAAATCCAATATTACTGGTTTAACTTATCAAATCACACATCGTCTCAATTGTGAATCTAAATATATAGTGTATCTCCTTAATTGTATTTGCAGCGTCCAGTATGTAGGGCGCACTATTAGAAAGCTCCGTACCCGTTGGGGTGAACATCATCAAAATTGTAAAAAAACTAAAACCAACCATAGTGTCCCCAACCATTGTGAAACGATACACAACGGGAGTTCAGATATCTATAAAATTATCCCTATTGATCATGTACCACCTTCCACAGATTATGATCGTCTGATTAAACTCAGGCAATTAGAAACATATTGGATACATAAACTCAAAACCTTGTATCCATTAGGCTTAAATGCCAATGTAGATTTGGCAGCCTTCACATAAATTATTACTTTTATACAGGTTACATTTGTATCTAACATGAGATTTAGCTTTTAGGGTCTAGTACATCATATTTTCTTATATTTTTTGATATACATTAACAAACACTACCATACGTCGATACCACTACATTATATCTCTCATATTTCTTTTTCTCTTCTTTGTCAGTCTTCAATAATATATTGCATTAATGCAATTTAGACACTTATAGAATATGTTATATTTCCATACACTTATATTTATGTGTATATGCCCATGACGAGCATGTCCACATAGTTGTTTATATGTATGCACTTGTCTATCCGGTTCTAAACCTAATAGTCCAAGCACCTATATAGTTTCATATTATATTATATTTTACATACCTGATTTATATTATTTTTTACGATACACCATTTTGCACATTTCATCTTTTTGAATGTTTGATTATTCATCAACACATACACCTACAATTGTTTATATACATTCTGGATACACTTTTAGTCTATTTGGTTGTTATATATGATTGGAAACAATTAATAACATAATTCCTAATATATTTTTGCCCCAATATATAACATAAACTTTCAAGATAGCCTTCCCAATTTCATGTTCGCCTAACATACAGAAGGTCCCAAGTTCGAGTCCAGTGGAGTCCCAAATATATATATACATATTATTAATAACATAATTCCTAACATATTTCTGCTCCAATATATAATATAAAAATAGGCCTTCAAGATAGCCTTATCAATTTCATGCTCGCTTAACATACAGAAGGTCCCAAGTTCGAGTCCAGTGGAGCCATAAAATATATATATACACATATATTTTTTATAATTTTTATATGTCACTTATTTATAGTAAGCATTTGTCACGAACATTTCTTTCTTTCATGTAATTAGCAAGAGTCCATGAGCTAGTGACGTATGGGATATACATTCCTACCAGGAGGGGCAAAGTTTCCCAAACCTTAAAATGCCTATAAATACACCCCTCACCACACCCACAATTCAGTTTTACAAACTTTGCCTCCGATGGAGGTGGTGAAGTAAGTTTGTGCTAGATTCTACGTTGATATGCGCTCCGCAGCAAGTTGGAGCCCGGTTTTCCTCTCAGCGTGCAGTGAATGTCAGAGGGATGTGAGGAGAGTATTGCCTATTTGAATGCAGTGATCTCCTTCTAAGGGGTCTATTTCATAGGTTCTCTGTTATCGGTCGTAGAGATTCATCTCTTACCTCCCTTTTCAGATCGACGATATACTCTTATATATACCATTACCTCTGCTGATTCTCGTTTCAGTACTGGTTTGGCTATCTGCTATATGTAGATGAGTGTCCTGGGGTAAGTAAGTCTTATTTTCTGTGACACTCCTAGCTATGGTTGGGCACTTTGTTTATAAAGTTCTAAATATATGTATTCAAACATTTATTTGCCTTGACTCAGAATGTTCAACTTTACTTATTTTCAGACAGTCAGTTTCATATTTGGGATAATGCATTTTAATTTAACATATTTTACCTTAAAATTTGACTTTTTCCCTGTGGGCTGTTAGGCTCGCGGGGGCTGAAAATGCTTCATTTTATTGCGTCATTCTTGGCGCGGACTTTTTTGGCGCAAAAATTCTATTTCCGTTTCCGGCGTCATACGTGTCGCCGGAAGTTGCGTCATTCTTCATCCTGCCTATATCTTTCCGCCTCTAGTTCTTCTTCCAAGAGTAATCTCCAAGATTCTGAAGGAATGCTCGTTTGTTCTGCTGGTAGCTCCGGCATGGCCTCACAGGTTTTGGTATGAGGATCTTGTCCGGATGGCCTCTTGCCAACCGTGGACTCTTCCGTTAAGACCAGACCTTTTGTCTCAAGGTCCTTTTTTCCATCAGGATCTGAAATCCTTAAATTTAAAGGTATGGAGATTGAACGCTTGATTCTTGGTCAAAGAGGTTTCTCTGACTCTGTGATTAATACTATGTTACAGGCTCGTAAATCTGTATCCAGAGAGATATATTATAGAGTCTGGAAGACTTATTTTTCTTGGTGTCTTTCTCATCATTTTTCTTGGCATTCTTTTAGAATACCAAGAATATTACAATTTCTTCAGGATGGTTTAGATAAGGGTTTGTCCGCAAGTTCCTTGAAAGGTCAAATCTCTGCTCTTTCTGTTCTTTTTCACAGAAAGATTGCTATTCTTCCTGATATTCATTGTTTTGTACAAGCTTTGGTTCGTATAAAGCCTGTCATTAAGTCAATTTCTCCTCCTTGGAGTTTGAATTTGGTTCTGAGGGCTCTTTAAGCTCCTCCATTTGAACCTATGCATTCATTGGATATTAAATTACTTTCTTGGAAAGTTTTGTTCCTTTTGGCCATCTCTTCTGCCAGAAGAGTTTCTGAATTATCTGCTCTTTCTTGTGAGTCTCCTTTTCTGATTTTTCATCAGGATAAGGCGGTGTTGCGAACTCCTTTTGAATTTTTACCTAAGTTGTGAATTCCAACAACATTAGTAGAAACATTGTGGTTCCTTCATTATGTCCTAATCCTAAGAATTCTAAGGAGAAATCGTTGCATTCTTTGGATGTTATTAGAGCTTTGAAATATTATGTTGAAGCTATTAAGTCTTTCCGAAAGACTTCTGGTTTATTTGTTATCTTTTCCGGTTTTAGAAAGGCCAGAAAACTTCTGCCATTTCTTTGGCATCTTGGTTGAAATCTTTATTTCATCTTGCCTATTTTGAGTCGGGTAAGACTCCGCCTCATAGGATTACAGCTCATTCTACTAGGTCAGTTTCTACTTCCTGGGCGTTTAGGAATGAAGCTTCGGTTGATCAGATTTGCAAAGTGGCAACTTGGTTCTCTTTGCATACTTTTACCAAATTCTACCATTTTGTTGTATTTTCTTCTTCTGAAGCAGTTTTTGGTAGAAAAGTACTTCAGGCAGCGGTTTCAGTTTGAATCTTCTGCTTATGTTTTTCATTAAACTTTATTTTGGGTGTGGATTATTTTCAGCAGGAATTGGCTGTCTTTATTTTATCCCTCCCTCTCTAGTGACTCTTGTGTGGAAAGATCCACATCTTGGGTAGTCATTATCCCATACGTCACTAGCTCATGGACTCTTGCTAATTACATGAAAGAAAACATAATTTATGTAAGAACTTACCTGATAAATTCATTTCTTTCATATTAGCAAGAGTCCATGAGGCCCGCCCTTTTTTGTGGTGGTTATGATTTTTTTGTATAAAGCACAATTATTCCAATTCCTTATTTTATATGCTTTCACACTTTTTTCTTATCACCCCACTTCTTGGCTATTCGTTAAACTGAATTGTGGGTGTGGTGAGGGGTGTATTTATAGGCATTTTAAGGTTTGGGAAACTTTGCCCCTCCTGGTAGGAATGTATATCCCATACGTCACTAGCTCATGGACTCTTGCTAATATGAAAGAAATGAATTTATCAGGTAAGTTCTTACATAAATTATGTTTTTTTAGTTTTTTTTTTATATTTATAAGAAAATTCCTTTTAGTTTGGTTTTAAAAATTAGAGTCATTTATTAAAAAGACCAAATAAGATTATCTTCTAGACATTGTGAGACATGTAGATATATTTATATATTTTGTATCAATACTAATCCTTTTTGCAAGAAATTTAAACAAGACATAAAGGTAGGCTTTTGATTTATCCATTGCCTAGCACACATTAGGTCCTGGGTTCAAAACCAACCAGGAGATGAGATATACATATACACACATGTTAATATATGTCCAGTTTACTATGATATATTTTTTTCCAGATATATTTGGTAATTGCGAATAGGATTTTTTTATATACTTTTTATTTAAGTGTTATCTGTGCGGTCACAATTGTTCAAACCAATTTATACAATGTATCAAAAGTTAAATGTTTTTGCAATTGCAATATTGTTAATAGAGTTGACCTTTTGTTTCAATTCCGGGTCACTGTGGGTTTAAATAGATCTCTATTGTTAACTATGATTATGCCTGATGAAACGGTCTGGAATAGACTGAGAAACGCGTTGCAAAATAAATACTGTTTGTTTTATACCACGACCCAGTATTTTTGCTTCTTTCCACGATCCACTTGTTTTTGAAACAGGACTTTTACCATGGAACCTTTCATACACTGACACTGTCAGTTTTGGAGAAAAGTCTCGGTGGCGTGAGTGCAGCAGGAGAACACCTATCAGCTTGCAGCTCACCTGGTCCGGCCATTGGCCCTAAAAAACGTGGGTGCTACTTTCTAGACGCCTATCTGGATTCCACAGGTCCTCTGGGTGAGACCTCCAGCCCAGCGTACTGACTGCTGGAATTTGAATGTCAGCCTGCTTTATCGCACCTTATTCATTTAAGGTGCCACTTTCCTTGTGAGTAGTTTTTTGCACATCACTTTTATATTTGTTGTTTTAACGATTCACACTATGTTGGCGCCCCTTGTTTATCTTCCATTCTAGTTCTTAATGTTCTTCAAGGGGTTCCGATTGAACCCATGCATTCCATAGATATTAAGGTTTTATCTTGGAAAGTTTTATTTTTGGTTGCTATTTCTTCTGCTCGCAGAGTCTCTGAGCTTTCTGCATTACAATGTGATTCCCCTTATCTTATTTTTCATTCTGATAAGGTGGTGTTGCGTACCAAACCTGGTTTTCTTCCTAAGGTTGTTTCCAACAAAAATATTAATCAGGAAATTGTTGTTCCTTCATTGTGTCCTAATCCTTCTTCTAAGAAGGAGCGTCTGTTACATAATTTGAACGTAGTCCGTGCCCTGAAGTTTTACTTGCAGACGACTAAGGAATTTCGTCAATCATCTTCATTATTTGTTGTTTTTTCTGGGAAACGTAGGGATCAGAAAACTACTGCCACCTCTCTTTCTTTTTGGCTGAAGAGTATCATCTGTCTTGCATATGAGACTGCTGGACAGCAGCCTCCTGAACGAATTACGGGTCATTCCACTAGGGCTGTGGCTTCCTCATGAGCATTTAAAAAGGATGCTTCTGTTGAACAGATTTGCAAGGCTGCAACTTGGTCGTCTCTTCACACTTTTTACAAATTTGATACTTTTGCCTCGTCCGAGGCTGTTTTTGGGAGAAAGGTTCTTCAAGCAGTGGTGCCTTCTGTTTAGATTCCTGTCTTACCCTCCCTTTTATCCATGTCCTATAGCTTTGGTATTGTATCCCATAAGTAAGGATGAAATCCGTGGACTCGTCGTATCTTGTAAAAGAAAAGGAAATTTATGCTTACCTGATAAATTTATTTCTTTTATGATACGAGTCCATTCAGTCACCTCTGCACCTTGGCTTTTCCTTTCTCTTCCTAACTTCGGTCGAATGACTGGAGTGGGAGGGAAGGGAGGAGCTATATATACAGCTCTGCTGTGGTGCTCTTTGCCTCCTCCTGCTGACCAGGAGGTGATATCCCATAAGTAAGGATGAAATCCTTGGACTCGTTGTATTGTAAAAGAAATAAATTTATCAGGTAAGCAAAAATTTCCTTTTTTTTTTGTTTTTCTTTTTTCAAACTTGTAGCTTTACAGCAGCTCTAACTGTTCACAGAGCACTTACTCTGGTGAGCTAAAGACATTTTCAAGGTCTTTTTTTTTTATTTAGCATAAGAGTATTATGTCCATTTAACAACACCTCCAGCTACTGATCTGCATCACCTGGGCAAATACAGTAGATGAAGCTGAAGCAAACAGAGACTTATTATCTTATCTGTATTATCTTACATGAATAGACAAATTTCTTCTTCAGATGCCAAAAAGCTGAGACAAGGATAGATGCCCACACATGAGTATACATACACATTTTAAGGCAGAGAAGCCCATTTTCACCTTTTTTGTTTTTATATATAATATGATTCTCAGAGCTGCACTCACACTGGTATATATGTGGCCATCAACCATTGTTCACTGAGAAGTTATAACATCATATGCAGAATTGTTACCTTGAACATTTAAAAAGTAAGTTATACTCAGACAATTATATATATGTATGTGTGTGTGTATATATATATATATATATATATATATATATATATATATATATATACACACACACATATATACATATATATATATAAAAAATGTGCAATATGCATCAAAACAAAATTAGACAGGTGCATAAATGTGGGCACCCCAACAGAAATATTGCATCAATATTTAGTAAAGCCTCCTTTAGCAGAAATAACAGCCTCTAGACCCTTCCTATAACTTGTAATGAGTGTCTGGATGAAGGTATTTTGGACCATTCGTCCTTGCAAAAAATCTCCAGTTCAGTTAGGTTTGATGGTTGCCGAGCATGGACAGCCCGCTTCAAATCACCCCACAGATTTTCAATGATATTCAGGTCTGGGGACTGGGATGGCCATTCCAGAACATTGTACTTGTTCCTCTGCATATATGCCAGAGTAGATTTTGAGCAGTATTTTGGGTCGTTGTCTTGTTGAAATATCCAGCCCCGGCATAACTTCAACTTTGTGAATGATTCCTCAACATTATTCTCAAGTATCTGCTGATATTGAGTGGAATCCATGCGACCCTCAGCTTTAACAAGATTCCCAGTACTGGCACTGGCCACACAGCCCCACAGCATGGTGGAACATCCACCAAATTTGTTATTTTTGGTGGATGTTCCATCTTGTTATGACCAAATAACTCAATCTTTGTTTTATCAGTCCACGGCACCTTCTTCCAAAATGAAGCTGGCTTGTCCAAATGTGCGTTTGCATACCTCAAGCGACTCTGTTTGTGGCGTGTGCAGAAAAGGCTTCTTCTGCATAACTCTCCCATACAGCTTCTCCTTGTGCAAAGTGCGCTGAATTGTTGAACGATGCACAGTTACACCATCTGCAGCAAGATGATGTTGTGGATCTTTGGAGGTGGACTGTGGGCTGTTTTGACCATTCTCACCATCCTTTGCCTTTGCCTCTCAGATATTTTACTTTGCCTGCCACTGTTGGCCTTAACAAGAACTTTGCCTGTGGTCTTCCATTTCCTCACTATATTCCTCACAGTGGACACTGACATCTTAAATCTCTGCAATAGCTTTTTGTAGCCTTCCCCTAAACCATAATGTTGAACAATGTTTGTTTTCAGGTCATTTGAGAGCTGTTTTGCAGCCCCCATGTTGCCACTCTTCAGAGGAGAGTCAAAGAGAACAACAACTTGCAATTAGCCACCTTAAATACCTTTCCTCATGATTGGATGCACCCGTCTATGAAGTTCAAGGCTTAATGGGCTCACCAAACCAATTGTGTGTTCCAATTAATCAGTGCTAGGTAGTTACAGGTATTCAAATCCAACAAAATGACAAGGGTGCCCAAATTTATGCACCTGTCTAATTTCGTTTTGATGCATATTGCACATTTGCTGCTAATCCAATAAACCTCATTTCACTACTAAAATATTACTGTCATTCAGTTATTTGATCAAAATTAAAGTTGCTGATCCAAACGCCCAATTGTTTTTAAATGAAAATCATGGAAATTGTCAGGTGTGCCTAAACTTTTGCATACAACTGTATGCGTGTGTATATATATATTATATATATATATATATATATAAATATAAATCAGGGGTTGAAAATGATCCTAGTTTACTAGTACACTTCATACCCTTCTTGTATGCACTCAGATACATTGGCACAGACACATTCAGACTAACAAACACAGATAGATTGGCACCTTGACACACACATACTGTCACACATACTGACACACAATGAAACGTAAATACAGACACACATACTGACACACAATGAAACATACATACAGACACACACACTGTCACTCACACGTACTGAAATAAAAACAAAGGGAATTTGTATTGGTGTGGCAGGAAATATTAGGAGGTTGGCTTGGAGCTAAGTTTTGACAATATTTGAATGATTTTCCTTTATAATAAATATATATACTGTATGTATATATGTATATATGTGTGTGTATGTATATGTATATATATGTGTTTGCTTCTTCGGAAGCAGCCTTTGGTAGAATGGTTCTTAAGGCAGTTTCAGTTTGATTCTAATGCCTTTGATTTGAGTTTTTTCTTTGGAATTTTTAAAGAAAACATAATTATTTTTTTTATTTAATTTCTCAGCAGTTTTAGCTGTTATTTTAATCCTCCCTCTCTAGTGACTTGTGGATTCCACATCTTAGGTATTATATCCCATACGTCACTAGCTCATGGACTCTTGCCACTTACATGAAAGAAAACATAATTTATGTAAGAACTTACCTGATAAATTCATTTCTTTCATAGGGGCAAGAGTCCATGAGACCCAACCTATTTTTTTTGGGTTATGATTTTTTGTATAAAGCACATTATTTTTTCCAGTTCCTCTTTTTGTATGCTTTTTACTCCTTCTTTTACACCTCACTTCTTGGCTACACGTTAAACTAAAGTATGAGTGAGGTGGGAGGTGTATTTATAGGCATTTTGAGGTTTGGGAAACTTTGCCCCCTCCTGGTAGGAATGTATATCCCATATGTCACTAGCTCATGGACTCTTGCCACTATGAAATAAATAAATTTATCAGGTGAGTTCTTACATAAATTATGTTTCTCCAACATAGGTGTGTCCGGTCCACGGCGTCATCCTTACTTGTGGGATATTCTCTTCCCCAACAGGAAATGGCAAAGAGCCCAGCAAAGCTGGTCACATGATCCCTCCTAGGCTCCGCCTACCCCAGTCATTCTCTTTGCCGTTGTACAGGCAACATCTCCACGGAGATGGCTTAGAGTTTTTTAGTGTTTAACTGTAGTTTTTATTATTCAATCAAGAGTTTGTTATTTTAAAATAGTGCTGGTATGTACTATTTACTCTGAAACAGAAAAGAGATGAAGATTTCTGTTTGTATGAGGAAAATGATTTTAGCAACCGTTACTAAAATCCATGGCTGTTCCACACAGGACTGTTGAGAGGAATTAACTTCAGTTGGGGGAACAGTGAGCAGTCTTTTGCTGCTTGAGGTATGACACATTCTAACAAGACGATGTAATGCTGGAAGCTGTCATTTTCCCTATGGGATCCGGTAAGCCATTTTTATTCACACAGTAAATAAGGGCTTCACAAGGGCTTATTAAGACTGTAGACATTTTCTGGGCTAAATCGATCATATTTACACATATTTAGCCTTGAGGAATCATTTAATCTGGGTATTTTTTGTAAAATAATATCGGCAGGCACTGTTTTAGACACTTTATTCTATTGGGGCTTTCCCTAATCATAGTCAGAGCCTCATTTTCGCGCCGGTATGGCGCACTTGTTTTTGAGAACAGCATGACATGCAGCTGCATGTGTGTGGAGCTCTGATACATAGAAAAGTCTTTCTGAAGGCATTATTTGGTATCGTATTCCCCTTTGGGCTTGGTTGGGTCTCAGCAAAGCAGATTCCAGGGACTGTAAAGGGGTTAAATATAAAAACGGCTCCGGTTCCGTTATTTTAAGGGTTAAAGCTTCCAAATTTGGTGTGCAATACTTTTAAGGCTTTAAGACACTGTGGTGAAATTTTGGTGAATTTTGAACAATTCCTTCATACTTTTTCGCAATTGCAGTAATAAAGTGTGTTCAGTTTAAAATTTAAAGTGACAGTAACGGTTTTATTTTAAAACGTTTTTTGTGCTTTGTTATCAAGTTTATGCCTGTTTAACATGTCTGAACTACCAGATAGATTGTGTTCTGACTGTGGGGAAGCCAAGGTTCCTTCTCATTTAAATAGATGTGATTTATGTCATAATAAATTTAGTAAAAATGATGCCCAAGATGATTCCTCAAGTGAGGGGAGTAAGCATGGTACTGCATCATCCCCTCCTTCGTCTACACCAGTTTTGCCCATACAGGAGGCCCCTAGTACATCTAGCGCGCCAATACTCCTTACTATGCAACAATTAACGGCTGTAATGGATAATTCTATCAAAAACATTTTAGCCAATATGCCCACTTGTCAGCGAAAGCGCGACTGCTCTGTTTTAGAAAATACTGAAGAGCATGAGGCCGCTGATGATATTGTTTCTGAAGGGCCCCTACACCAGTCTGAGGGGGCCAGGGAGGTTTTGTCTGAGGGAGAAATTTCAGATTCAGGAAAAATTTCTCAACAAGCTGAACCTGATGTGATTACTTTTAAATTTAAGTTGGAACATCTCCGCGCTCTGCTTAAGGAGGTGTTATCCAATTTGGATGATTGTGATTATCTGGTCATTCCAGAAACACTATGTAAAATGGACAAGTTCCTAGAGGCCCCGGGGCCCCCCGAAGCTTTTCCTATACTCAAGCGGGTGGCGTACATTGTTAATAAAGAATGGGACAGGCCCGGTGTACCTTTCGTACCTCCCCCCATATTTAAAAAATTGTTTCCTATAGTCGACCCCAGAAAGGACTTATGGCAGACAGTCCCCAAGGTCGAGGGGGCGGTTTCTACTCTAAACAAGCGCACCACTATACCCATAGAAGATAGTTGTGCTTTCCAAGATCCTATGGATAAAAAATTAGAAGGTTTGCTAAAAAAGATGTTTGTTCAGCAAGGTTACCTTCTACAACCAATTGCATGCATTGTCCCTGTCACTACAGCCGCGTGTTTCTGGTGCGATGAGCTAGAAAAGGCGATTATTAGTAATTCTTCTTCTTATGAGGAGATTATGGACAGAATTCGTGCTCTTAAATTGGCTAATTCTTTCACCCTAGACGCCACCTTGCAATTGGCTAGGTTAGCGGTGAAAAATTCTGGGTTTGCTATTGTGGCGCGCAGAGCGCTTTGGTTAAAAAAAAAAAAGAGGGAACGTTCAGACCAATCTTAGATCTCAAGATCCTAAACAAGTTTCTCAAGGTTCCATCGTCCAAAATGGAAACCATTCGAACAATCCTTCCATCCAGAAAGGTCAATTCTTGACCACGGTGGATTTAAAGGATGCGTATCTACATATTCCTGTCCACAAGGAACATCATCGGTTCCTAAGGTTCGCATTCCTGGACAAGCATTACCAGTTCGTGGCGCTTCCTTTCGGATTAGCCACTGTTCCAAGGATTTTCACAAAGGTACTAGGGTCCCTTCTGGCGGTGCTAAGACCAAGGGGCATTGCTGTAGTACCTTACTTGGACGACATTCTGATTCAAGTGTCGTCCCTTCCTCAAGCAAAGGCTCACACGGACATAGTCCTGGCCTTTCTCAGATCTCACGGATGGTAAGTGAACGTGGAAAAGAGTTCTCTATCTCCGTCGACAAGAGTTCCCTTCTTGGGAACAATAATAGACTCCTTAGAAATGAGGATTTTTCTGACAGAAACCAGAAAAACAAAACTTCTAAACTCTTGTCGGATACTTCCTTCCGTTCCTCTTCCTTCCATAGCACAGTGCATGGAAGTGATAGGTTTGATGGTAGCGGCAATGGACATAGTTCCTTTTGCGCGCATTCATCTAAGACCATTTCAATTGTGTATGCTCAGTCAGTGGAATGGGGACTATACAGACTTGTCTCCGAAGATACAAGTAAATCAGAGGACCAGAGACTCACTCCGTTGGTGGCTGTCCCTGGACAACCTGTCGCTAGGGGTGACCTCCCGCAGACCAGAGTGGGTCATTGTCACGACCGACGCCAGTCTGATGGGCTGGGGCGCGGTCTGGGGATCCCTGAAAGCTCAGGGTCTTTGGTCTCGGGAAGAATCTCTTCTACCGATAAATATTCTGGAACTGAGAGCGATATTCAATGCTCTCAAGGCTTGGCCTCAGCTAGCGAGGGCCAAGTTCATACGGTTTCAATCAGACAACATGACGACTGTTGCGTACATCAACCATCAGGGGGGAACAAGGAGTTCCCTGGCGATGGAAGAAGTGACCAAAATCATTCAGTGGGCGGAGACTCGCTCCTGCCACCTGTCTGCAATCCACATCCCAGGAGTGGAAACTTGGGAAGCGGATTTTCTGATTCGTCAGACATTGCATCCGGGGGTGTGGGAACTCCATCCGGAAATCTTTGCCCAAATCACTCAACTGTGGGGCATTCCAGACATGGATCTGATGGCCTCTCGTCAGAACTTCAAGGTTCCTTGCTACGGGTCCAGATCCAGGGATCCCAAGGCAACTCTAGTAGATGCACTAGTAGCACCTTGGACCTTCAACCTAGCTTATGTATTCCCGCCGTTTCCTCTCATCCCCAGGCTGGTAGCCAGGATCAATCAGGAGAGGGCGTAGGTGATCTTGATAGCTCCTGCGTAACCACGCAGGACTTGGTAGGCAGATCTGGTGAATATGTCATCGGCTTCACCATGGAAGCTACCTTTGAGACGAGACCTTCTTGTTCAAGGTCCGTTCGAACATCCGAATCTGGTCCTACTCCAGCTGACTGCTTGGAGATTGAACGCTTGATCTTATCAAAGCGAGGGTTCTCAGATTCTGTTATTGATACTCTTGTTCAGGCCAGAAAGCCTGTAACTAGAAAAATTTACCACAAAATATGGAAAAAATATATCTGTTGGTGTGAATCTAAAGGATTCCCTTGGGACAAGGTAAAGATTCCTAGGATTCTATCCTTTCTTCAAGAAGGATTGGAGAAAGGATTATCTGCAAGTTCCTTGAAGGGACAGATTTCTGCCTTGTCTGTGTTACTTCACAAAGAGCTGGCAGCTGTGCCAGATGTTCAAGCCTTTGTTCAGGCTCTGGTTAGAATCAAGCCTGTTTACAAACCTTTGACTCCTCCTTGGAGTCTCAACTTAGTTCTTTCAGTTCTTCAGGGGGTTCCGTTTGAACCCTTACATTCCGTTGATATTAAGTTATTATCTTGGAAAGTTTTGTTTTTGGCTGCAATTTCTTCCGCTAGAAGAGTTTCAGAATTATCTGCTCTGCAGTGTTCTCCTCCTTATCTGGTGTTCCATGCAGATAAGGTGGTTTTACGTACTAAACCTGGTTTTCTTCCAAAAGTTGTTTCTAACAAAAACATTAACCAGGAGATAGGTGCCTTCTTTGGGTCCGAAACCAGTTTCGAAGAAGGAACGTTTGTTGCACAATTTGGATGTTGTTCGCGCTCTAAAATTCTATTTAGATGCTACAAAGGATTTTAGACAAACATCTTCCTTGTTTGTTGTTTATTCTGGTAACAGGAGAGGTCAAAAAGCAACTTCTACCTCTCTCTCTTTTTGGATTAAAAGCATCATCAGATTGGCTTACGAGACTGCCGGACGGCAGCCTCCTGAAAGAATCACAGCTCATTCCACTAGGGCTGTGGCTTCCACATGGGCCTTCAAGAACGAGGCTTCTGTTGATCAGATATGTAGGGCAGCGACTTGGTCTTCACTGCACACTTTTACCAAATTTTACAAGTTTGATACTTTTGCTTCTTCTGAGGCTATTTTTTGGGAGAAAGGTTTTGCAAGCCGTGGTGCCTTCCATTTAGGTGACCTGATTTGCTCCCTCCCTTCATCCGTGTCCTAAAGCTTTGGTATTGGTTCCCACAAGTAAGGATGACGCCGTGGACCGGACACACCTATGTTGGAGAAAACAGAATTTATGTTTACCTGATAAATTACTTTCTCCAACGGTGTGTCCGGTCCACGGCCCGCCCTGGTTTTTTAATCAGGTCTGATGATTTATTTTCTTTAACTACAGTCACCACGGTATCATATGGTTTCTCCTATGCAAATATTCCTCCTTAACGTCGGTCGAATGACTGGGGTAGGCGGAGCCTAGGAGGGATCATGTGACCAGCTTTGCTGGGCTCTTTGCCATTTCCTGTTGGGGAAGAGAATATCCCACAAGTAAGGATGACGCCGTGGACCGGACACACCGTTGGAGAAAGTAATTTATCAGGTAAACATAAATTCTGTTTTTCCCTCAACACAAACACACACACACACAGGGTTTTTATACAGTACAAGGTGTAAAATGTATGCATGCAAAAACCAATTACATACTGTCCTCTGCTCTCTCCCCCTTGTGTCCAGATCCTCCTTTGAGATAAGGTTTCCTGGAATTAACCCCTTCCTCTTTTATTTCCGGTAACTTTAACGGCAAGTCACTTGGCTTCTAGAAGGAGCATACCCAAGTGTTTGGTATAATTTTAAAGTTCAGGCACACATTCTGTGAAAGTTTTGGTGCATTCCGGTAACATAGTGCAGAAGCGACAAGCCTTTTTGTGCTTACCTGGTGCTCACAAGGTAGTGTAGCCAGGATAGGTATGGGGTATTGTGGGTACAATAAAACACATCCAGATGGCTAGAAAAAATGCCTTGAAAATGGTGCTTTTGTGATGGGATGTAGCACAGAGTTTGCTTTACATTATTAACTTTAAAATAGGGCAGAAAGAAAAGATAAGGACTTGTGGCTAGGAACCATCTTTTTAACCCCTGAGAGGCTTTGTAGAGTGCATGCGCCAATGAAGTTATGTCCACACTGACAAACAAGTCTCCTTTTTACTGGTTGCTAAGCACCACTGTGAACAAGCGTACACTGTGCTTCTGTTGCATTTGTTGTTTGCCCGTTTATTGTAGAGGGCTAGGAAAATCTAGGTAACAATATGGTACTTCCAGAGAGTACAGGAGGCTTAGCTGGAAGATAATAATGCTAGATTTACATATGTGCAACAGAATAGGTCCGCAAAAGAAAATTCCCTTATTCTGTTGCGCAAATGGCTTAAGTTGTTTGTAGTGCATACGCATTTCAATAAGATGATAGCGTTCTGAGCACGGGAGCGTGCAGATAGACTTTTACATGGTGCGCATGGTGAGGCTCTGATTGGCTAGAACAGATGCCACTCAAAGAAGGAGCTTCAAAAATCTTAGAGAGAGGCTAAATTCAATACGGTAACATAGCAGGAATAAAAATAAAATTATTCAGTGTGCTGATGAATTGATTAATAAAAAAGCATATCCATAAAAATAGTTCGCTAGGAAACTAAAACGTAGAAGTCATAAATAATTTCTCTAAAGTATTATTGATCTCAAACCTAAAACACGATACTCAACAATGGGAATTGCAGAAACTTTTTGACAGTACTATACTACACTTTATAATTTGCATGAGGAGTTTCCGATATCTCACCCTGATCAAACCACCACAAAATTACAAAAAATAGAGGAATACCTAAGAAATATTCGACTTCCCACACTAGACAATAAACAAAGAGAAAAACTCAGTCAACCATTCAATGCAGAGTAAATCACTGATATTATTAAGAACCTTCCCTTGAATAAAGCTCCAGGCCCAGGCGGCTTTACAAATTATTATTATAAAAAATGTGCCCATATCATAGTACCCCACATGCAAACTTTGTTTAATAACATTTCAGAAAACACGCAATTTACAACAGAAGCATTAGAAGCACATATCCCAATCCTACCAAAGGCAGGGAAAAAAGCAGACCGAGTAGAAAATGTTAGGCCCATATTACTTCTGAACGCAGATATTAAAATATGTGCCAAATTACTAGCAAATAGACTCGGTGGCTTGATGCCAAATATTATCAACAAAGATCAGGTAGGCTTTATCTGGTCAGGGCTCTGCATCTCATCAATCGAGTATCCCATGCACAAACCCCATTAGTAATAATTTCAACTGACGCCGAAAAGGCATTTGACCAGGTGTGCTGGCAATTCCTTAGACAAATCCTTCATAAATTTCAATTAGGCCAAGAATTTATTTCAAAGATATTTGCTCTGTACACTACACCTGCAGCTAGAATACGAATCAATGGGACTTTATCCAAGACAGTCCCTATAACAAACGGTACGAGGCAGGGATGCCCGCTCTCTCCTTTGTAATTTGCTTGCATGGTAGAAGCTTTCGCAGCAACTATTAGGTCCCATAAATCAATTGAAGGAGTTAAAATAGGACACACATCACTTAAGATACTATTATATGCGGATGATATTTTACTCTTTGCAACTAACCCAACAACATCCATACCAATAATAATGGCCGAACTAGAGACATTCAAATCCGTATCTAACTTTCTAGTCAACAATACAAAATGAATCTCCCCAATGAACAATTACAACATATTAAGCAATTGTGTCATTTTCACATACAGAAGAAATCACTTTAATATCTAATTTCCGACATCTTCTAGGCTAGCTTTTTTTTTTTTTTTTTTTTTTTTACAAGCTTTATTGTTGAATTGAGAAACAACTTTACATATAAGTCAACATTACATCAATGATCTTATGATCCAGAGCTTCTTTTGTATATCTGTGTGTCCTTGGTTCTTTACTCACTTCTTATAAGCAGCACAAACATATAATTAAGTCCAGTTGCTCTCTAATCACCAGTCTCTAATTTAGAACCATTGTCTTTGAGCTTGTATCCAAGGATTTGGTTGCTCGTGGCATTATTCACTCCTAATCAGAGTGTGATATAAGACTTAGATAATTTACATCAGGTATAACTTTTGTCAGCTCTGCATTAGTCCACAGCTTAATTGTCTCAGTACAGTGGGAAAACATAGGGAAGGGGAGAGAGGGGGAAAAAAATTTGGGAGAAAAAAAGAGGGGGATGATTCAAGAATCTGACATGCAGGAGGGTTTCTGAGGTTGGCATCTACCCACCTTTAATCCATGTCTGGGTCAACAGAAAGAATTAGAAAAAAATCATAACCCCTTTCCTTCCCAGGTAAGTGTCATCATGTCATGCGTGGCTAGTTTGCTTAATTTTTGATAGTGATATCTTTCAAGCCTCAGTAAGTCCCCCACTCTAGCTTTCCACTTCTGCAAGTTTGATGTTATAAGCTTGTATAATGTGGCTATTCCCAAAGAACCTTAAGTGAAACAGGCTTATACAAAAGGTTATTACCAAGGGAGATAGCTGATTTACTTAGTATAAGTTCTTTTTATAACACTTTACAGAATCAAAATAAAGTGAATAAAACAGATGAAATGTAGCCTTTGTATATTTTACACAATTGTAAAGAGTTGTGTTCTTTAAAGATAGAAGACAGCAAACAAGCAGCTTATTGGTACTTGTATGAGAAAAGCAGATTTGTATAGCAAAGTCTCTTTTTAGTTAAACTTAGAAGTGAGAAACTGCTTTGCAGTCTGCAGTGTCCATATAGCAAGAGGTATCAGGTTACAGCAGGCAAAGTGTGTGATACAGAGAGAAGGGGAGAGCCAGATCTAACCAGGTGTAAGCACTTTAACAGTTTGTATGTCAGCAGAACTTTGGATAGCAATATATACAACTTGAGACAATTGTATATAAAATTAATGATACTTGCGAGTGAGTTTAGATCTGCAGAGAGCGAAGTTGGCACTGAGTCAAAACGGATCACAGCAGGGAAGCTTTTGTTATTTCCTGGTTGAGGTAAACACTCAGTAACTGAGCTGGCTGGAAAATCAGACTGCAGAGTTAACACAGAATTGCAAGAGTTGCTGCCAAAGTATTTTTCTTGAAGTGTAAAGCGGCAGGAAATGCTTCTTAGGTTTAGAAGCTGGAGAGATGACAACAAGGATTTCTTTAAACAGGTACAAACGCAGGATCTGTAGATTTTAGCTTTAGAGCTTGAAGCAGAGTGGGAACTACAAACTTCAATTATCAAACAAAATACAGGTGTACTGAACACACCTTTAAAGGGAGGTGAAGGAGTGGGTTGGTCTTAGTTCTTAAAGAGACAGGAATATGACAGATCCCCCCTTTCAGGGGCGCCCCCTTCCCGGATCCAAACCTGGTTTGTCAGGATGTAGACGATGGAAGGATGTGAGCAATTGGGGAGCATGTAAATCCTTAAGGGGGGTATCCAAGAATCCTCCTCTTGACCATACCCTTTCCAATGTACCAGATACTCAATTGTTCTACCCCGGCGGCGCGAATCCAGAAGTGATTCTACTTCGAATTCCGTTTGATCTTCTATCAGCTGAGGAGAGTCCTTGATGACTTGAGGAATATAAACATCAGATCCTTGATAGGGTTTAAATAAAGAAACATGGAAAGATGGGTGTATCCTGTAAGATGCGGGTAGATCAAGAATCGCTGCATTAGTGTTGATCATTCTTTTTATCTTGAACGGACCTATGAACTGGTTAGCCAGTTTTTTGCTTGGTACCTTTAATTTGAGGTTTTTTGTTGAGAGCCAAACTCTATCGCCAACTGAGTATTGAGGTGGAGTTAGATGTTTTTTTTATCAAAATAACTCTTTTGGGTACATTTAGATTTCTCTAAGTGAATCTTTAGGGAAGTCATAGTTTGTTTCAAATTAGAGACATAATCCAGAGCATAAGGTGATTTTGAGGTGGGGATGAAGTTGGGTACAGTGGTTGGATGGTAACCATAAGTGGCAAAGAAGGGTGAAACTTTAGTAGAAGAGTTGATGGAATTGTTGTATGCGAACTCTGCAAGCGGTAACCATTCAACCCAGTCATCCTGGTTCTGTGAGATATAACACCTTAAGTATTGCTCCAAAGTCTGATTCAGTCTTTCAGTAAGGCCATTAGATTGGGGATGAAATGCTGTTGACATTCTAGAGGAGATCCTTAACAATTTACATAGTTCCTTCCAAAACCTGGATGTAAATTGGGTCCCTCGGTCAGTGACTATAGAGGTCGGTAAACCATGGAGTTTCACGATGTGATCAAAGAATGTTTTAGCTGTTGTGAGAGCGTTTGGAATTCTCTTGAGAGGTATGAAATAAGAGAGTTTAGTAAGATGATCTATAACCACTAATATGGTTGTGAATGAATTAGATGGTGGCAATTCGACTATGAAGTCCATTCCAATCATGGTCCAAGGGACTTCAGGTATAGGTAATGGTTTTAGTAAACCAAAAGGTCTGTGGTGTTCTTTTTTGCAAGCTGCACATACATGACAATCTGACACAAAGGCAACTACATCTTGTCTTAAACCAGGCCACCAGTAATTCCTTGTTAATAAATCCTGGGTTTTAGTGATTCCAGGATGACCGGACATAGGGTTCGTATGATGTAGATGTAGGATCTCCTTCCTTACAGAAGGAGGAACGTATAACAAATTGTTGTAGAAGTATAATCCTGAAGTGGCGTCCTTTACGCAGCATGATGGAATGGTAGAATCTTTTAGTAAAGCTAATAAAATGTCTTTTTGTAGGCGAGAAGTTACAGCTATAAACTTGGTTGACGGTATAACTGTTTGTTGTTCTTCCTTTTCATTATGTTTAGTAAAAGAACGGGAAAGAGCATCAGCTTGGATGTTCCTTGAACCTGGTCTATATGTGATCTGAAAGTTAAATCGGTCCAGGAATAAAGACCATCGGACTTGTCTTGATGACAAGGTCTTGTTTTTTCTAAGATATTGTAAATTCTTATGATCTGTAAGAACTGTAAATGGTTTGAGTGTCCCTTCCAGTAGGTGTCTCCAGTGTTCCAGGGCACATTTGATAGCTAGAAGTTCCAGGTCCCCCACAGAGTAATTCCTTTCAGCTATAGACAGGAGTCGAGAGTAAAAAGCTACAGGATGTAGGACTGAAGTATCGGTTTGTTGTTGGGAGAGAATAGCACCAATACCAACAGTAGAAGCATCAACCTCTAACACAAATTGGAATTCTGGATTAGGAAGCTGTAGGATAGGAGCTGAAGTAAAACATTCTTTTAAATGCTCAAAAGCTTGTTGGGCTTCTACAGTCCAAACGAGTCGATTCTTACCGGTTAACTTAGTTAGAGGTTGAACAATGGATGAAAATCCTTTGATGAATCTCCTATAAAAATTAGAGAAGCCTAGAAACCTCTGAAGAGATTTCACAGAGGTGGGTACAGGCCATTTGAGTATGGATGTAACCTTCTCTGGATCCATGTTTACACCGTTAGGGGAGATTATGTAACCCAAAAATTGCATGGAATATACATTTCTCAGCCTTGGCGTATAGCTGATGTTCTCTTAATCTAGACAAAACCCATCTTACATGTTTTACATGATCAGTTAGATTTTTGGAGTATATCAAAATATCGTCTAGATATATTACAACACACACATCCATTAAGTCTTTGAAAATATCGTTTATGAAAAATTGAAATGTGGCCGGAGCATTAGTTAAGCCGAATGGCATAACATTATTATTTATTTATTTATAAAATATTTTACCAGGAAGGATACATTGAGATTTCTCTCGTTTTCAAGTATGTCCTGGGATCACAAAACATTGCATTGATACAATAGGGTACAATAAAATACAAAAACAATAATAATACACAATATATGCAAACATTTAACATAGAGCAGGTATGAAATATTTAATCAACCATGACAGGAGCATTCTGTTTTGAGATATGTATAGAGGGATCTCTTAAAGGATTTTAGGCTTGGGGAAGTTTTTAAAGTGTGAGGGAGGTCATTCCATAATTGTGGCGCTCTGTAGGAAAAGGAGGATCGAGCTGCTTTTTTTTTGTATTGAGGCAAGCTAAATAATGTGCTGTTATTGGATCGGAGGTTATAGGAGGTGGGAATAGCAGGGGAGAGCATTCTGCTCAGGTAGGGTGGGAGCTTCCCAGAAAGGCTCTTAAAGACAAGGCAGGAAAGATGGAGGGTGCGTCTGGATTCCAGCGACAGCCAGTTTAGTTCTTTTAGCATGTCACAATGGTGGGTCCTGTAGTTACATTGTAGCACAAAGCGGCAGAGCGAGTTATATAACGTATTTAGTTTATTAAGGTGAGTTTGCGGAGCAGGTGCATATACTATGTCCCCATAATCCAAGATAGGCATCAGCATTTGCTGTACAATCTTTTCCTTTACTGTAGGGCTGAGGCAAGATTTGTTTCTGTACAGGGCACCTAGTTTTGGATAAAGTTTAGAGGCAATTTTTTCTATGTGGAGTCCAAAAGATAGATTGGGGTCTAACAACATACCTAAGTATTTAAAAGAGTGGACTGCGGTCAGCGTGCAATTGGATTTTGTTTTGATGCGAAGATGGGAATTTTGTAATTTATGTATTTTAGGTCCCGTTCCAAAGATCATTGTGACCGTTTTGTCAGTGTTTAGGAAGAGTTTGTTTTTTGAGATCCACTTTTCTACCTCTGTGAACTGGTCTTGGAGCACTGTTTCAAGCTGCAGCAGATCAGATTTGTTTGCATAGATTACCGTGTCGTCTGCGTACATGTGTACAGTTGAGGATTTGCAGACATTAGGCAAATCATTTATAAAAAATGTGAATAGTAGGGGGCCGAGAATGGAACCTTGGGGAACACCACACGTGACTGGGAGAGGGAGGGAGTCACTGTTAGAGACAGAGACATATTGTGATCGATCCGATACATATGATTTAAACCAGGTTAACGGGTGATCAGCAATACCAGAGTTTCTTCTGTTATGTGTGATCAGTCCACGGGTCATCATTACTTCTGGGATATAACTCCTCCCCAACAGGAAATGCAAGAGGATTCACCCAGCAGAGCTGCATATAGCTCCTCCCCTCTACGTCACTCCCAGTCATTCTCTTGCACCCAGCAACTAGATAGGATGTGTGAGAGGACTATGGTGATTATACTTAGTTTTTATAACTTCAATCAAAAGTTTGTTATTTTACAATAGCACCGGAGCGTGTTATTGCCTCTCTGGCAGAGTTTGAAGAAGAATCTACCAGAGTTTTTACTATGATTTTAACCGGAGTAGTTAAGATCATATTGCTGTTTCTCGGCCATCTGAGGGAGGTAAAAGCTTCAGATCAGGGGACAGCGGGCAGATGAATCTGCATTGAGGTATGTAGCAGTTTTTATTTTCTGAATGGAATTGATGAGAAAATCCTGCCATACCGTTATAATGACATGTATGTATACTCTACACTTCAGTATTCTGGGGATGGTATTTCACCGGAATTACTCTGTTAAAAGTACATTAAACCTTTTAATAGGTATTTATTATGTTAAACGTTTTTGCTGGAATGTAGAATCGTTTGCATTTTCTGAGGTACTGAGTGAATAAATATTTGGGCATTATTTTTCCACTTGGCAGTTGCTTGTTTTAATTGTGACAGTTTCGTTTCTCTCTCACTGCTGTGTGTGAGGGGGAGGGGCCGTTTTTGGCGCTCTTTGCTACGCATCAAAAAATTCCAGTCAGTTACTCTTGTATTTCCTGCATGATCCGGTTCATCTCTAACAGATCTCAGGGGTCTTCAAACTTCTTTGGAGGGAGGTAGATTCTCTCAGCAGAGCTGTGAGACTTATATATTGACTGTGATTAAAAAAACGTTGCTCTGTAATTTTTATGTTTCAAATTTAATTATTGTTACTTTACTAATGGGAACAAACCTTTGCTAAAAGTTGTGTTGTTTTTAAGGATTGATGCTATAACTGTCTTTCAGTTCATTATTTCAACTGTCATTTAATCGTTTAGTGCTCTTTGAGGCACAGTACGTTTTTGTTAAATAAGATTGTAACCAAGTTGCAAGTTTATTGCTAGTGTGTTAAACATGTCTGATTCAGAGGAAGATATCTGTGTCATTTGTTCCAATGCCAAGGTGGAGCCCAATAGAAATTTATGTACTAACTGTATTGATGCTACTTTAAATAAAAGCCAATCTGTACAAATTGAACAAATTTCACCAAACAGCGAGGGGAGAGTTATGCCGACTAACTCGCCTCACGTGTCAGTACCTGCATCTCCCGCCCGGGAGGTGCGTGATATTATGGCGCCTAGTACATCTGGGCGGCCATTACAGATAACATTACAAGATATGGCTACTGTTATGACTGAAGTTTTGGCTAAATTACCAGAACTAAGAGGCAAGCGTGATCACTCTGGGGTGAGAACAGAGTGCGCTGATAATACTAGGGCCATGTCTGATACTGCGTCACAGCTTGCAGAACATGAGGACGGAGAGCTTCATTCTGTGGGTGATGGTTCTGATCCAAACAGATTGGATTCAGATATTTCAAATTTTAAATTTAAATTGGAGAACCTCCGTGTATTACTAGGGGAGGTTTTAGCGGCTCTTAATGATTGTAACACTGTTGCAATACCAGAAAAATTGTGTAGGTTGGATAAATACTTTGCGGTACCGGCGAGTACTGACGTTTTTCCTATACCTAAGAGACTAACTGAAATTGTTACTAAGGAGTGGGATAGACCCGGTGTGCCGTTCTCACCCCCTCCAATATTTAGAAAGATGTTTCCAATAGACGCCACCACACGGGACTTATGGCAAACGGTCCCTAAGGTGGAGGGAGCAGTTTCTACTTTAGCTAAGCGTACCACTATCCCGGTGGAGGATAGCTGTGCTTTTTCAGATCCAATGGATAAAAAATTAGAGGGTTACCTTAAGAAAATGTTTGTTCAACAAGGTTTTATATTGCAACCCCTTGCATGCATCGCGCCGATTACGGCTGCGGCAGCATTTTGGATTGAGTCTCTGGAAGAGAGCCTTAGTTCAGCTACGCTGGACGACATTACGGACAGGCTTAGAGTCCTTAAACTAGCTAATTCATTCATTTCGGAGGCCGTAGTACATTTAACCAAACTTACGGCTAAGAACTCAGGATTCGCCATTCAGGCACGTAGGGCGCTGTGGCTAAAATCCTGGTCAGCTGATGTAACTTCTAAGTCCAAATTACTTAATATACCTTTCAAGGGGCAAACTTTATTTGGGCCCGGTTTGAAAGAAATTATCGCTGACATTACAGGAGGTAAGGGCCACGCTCTGCCTCAAGACAAAGCCAAAGCTAAGGCTAGACAGTCTAATTTTCGTCCCTTTCGGAATTTCAAAGCAGGAGCAGCATCAACTTCCACTGCACCAAAACAGGAAGGAGCTGTTGCTCGTTACAGACAAGGCTGGAAACCTAACCAGTCCTGGAACAAGGGCAAGCAGGCCAGGAAACCTGCTGCTGCCCCAAAGACAGCATGAACCGAGGGCCCCCGATCCGGGACCGGATCTAGTGGGGGGCAGACTCTCTCTCTTCGCCCAGGCCTGGGCAAGAGATGTTCAGGATCCCTGGGCGCTAGAGATCATATCTCAGGGATACCTTCTAGACTTCAAATTCTCTCCCCCAAGAGGGAGATTTCATCTGTCAAGGTTGTCAACAAACCAGATAAAGAAAGAAGCGTTTCTACGCTGTGTACAAGATCTGTTATTAATGGGAGTGATCCATCCGGTTCCGCGGTCGGAACAAGGACAAGGGTTTTACTCAAACCTGTTTGTGGTTCCCAAAAAAGAGGGAACTTTCAGGCCAATCTTGGATTTAAAGATCCTAAACAAATTCCTAAGAGTTCCATCGTTCAAAATGGAAACTATTCGGACAATCTTACCCATGATCCAAAAGGGTCAGTACATGACCACAGTGGATTTAAAGGATGCTTACCTTCACATACCGATTCACAAAGATCATTACCGGTATCTAAGGTTTGCCTTCTTAGACAGGCATTACCAGTTTGTAGCTCTTCCATTCGGATTGGCTACGGCTCCAAGAATCTTCACAAAGGTTCTGGGTGCCCTTCTGGCGGGACTAAGACCGCGAGGAATTTCGGTAGCTCCGTACCTAGACGACATTCTGATACAAGCTTCAAGCTTTCAAACTGCCAAGTCTCATACAGAGTTAGTTCTGGCATTTCTAAGGTCGCATGGATGGAAAGTGAACGAAAAGAAGAGTTCTCTTTTTCCTCTCACAAGAGTTCCATTCTTGGGGACTCTTATAGATTCTGTAGAAATGAAGATTTATCTGACAGAAGACAGATTAACAAAGCTTCTAAATGCATGCCGTGTCCTTCATTCCATTCAACTCCCGTCAGTAGCTCAATGCATGGAGGTGATCGGCTTAATGGTAGCAGCAATGGACATAGTTCCCTTTGCACGTCTACATCTCAGACCGCTGCAATTGTGCATGCTGAGTCAGTGGAATGGGGATTACTCAGACTTGTCCCCTACTCTGAATCTGGATCAAGAGACCAGAAACTCTCTTCTATGGTGGCTTTCTCGGCCACATCTGTCCAGGGGGATGCCATTCAGCAGGCCGGACTGGACAATTGTAACAACAGACGCCAGCCTACTAGGTTGGGGCGCTGTCTGGAATTCTCTGAAGGCTCAGGGACAATGGAATCAGGAGGAAAGTCTCCTGCCAATAAACATTCTGGAATTAAGAGCAGTTCTCCATGCCCTTCTGGCTTGGCCCCAGTTAAAAACTCGGGGGTTCATCAGGTTTCAGTCGGACAACATCACGACTGTAGCTTACATCAACCATCAAGGAGGGACAAGAAGCTCCCTAGCAATGATGGAAGTATCAAAGATAATTCGCTGGGCAGAGTCTCACTCTTGCCACCTGTCAGCAATCCACATCCCGGGAGTGGAGAACTGGGAGGCGGATTTCTTGAGTCGCCAGACTTTTCATCCGGGGGAGTGGGAACTTCATCCGGAGGTCTTTGCCCAAATACTTCGACGTTGGGGCAAACCAGAGATAGATCTCATGGCGTCTCGCCAGAACGCCAAACTTCCTCGCTACGGGTCCAGATCCAGGGATCCGGGAGCGGTTCTGATAGATGCCTTGACAGCACCTTGGAACTTCGGGATGGCTTATGTGTTTCCACCCTTCCCGCTGCTTCCTCGATTGATTGCCAAAATCAAACAGGAGAGAGCATCAGTGATTCTAATAGCGCCTGCATGGCCACGCAGGACTTGGTATGCAGATCTAGTGGACATGTCATCCTGTCCGCCTTGGTCTCTACCTCTAAGACAGGACCTTCTGATACAGGGTCCATTCAAACATCAAAATCTAACTTCTCTGAAGCTGACTGCTTGGAAATTGAACGCTTGATTTTATCAAAACGTGGTTTTTCTGAGTCGGTTATTGATACCCTGATACAGGCTAGGAAGCCTGTTACCAGAAGGATTTACCATAAGATATGGCGTAAATACCTATACTGGTGCGAATCCAAAGGTTACTCCTGGAGTAAGGTTAGGATTCCTAGGATATTGTCCTTTCTACAAGAAGGTTTAGAAAAGGGTTTATCGGCTAGCTCATTAAAGGGACAGATCTCAGCTCTGTCCATCTTGTTACACAGGCGTCTGTCAGAAAATCCAGACGTCCAGGCCTTTTGTCAGGCTTTAGCTAGGATCAAGCCTGTGTTTAAAACTGTTGCTCCGCCATGGAGTTTAAACTTAGTTCTTAACGTTTTACAGGGTGTTCCGTTTGAACCCCTTCATTCCATTGATATAAAATTGTTATCTTGGAAAGTTCTGTTTTTAATGGCTATTTCCTCGGCTCGAAGAGTCTCTGAGTTATCAGCCTTACATTGTGATTCTCCTTATCTGATTTTTCACTCAGACAAGGTAGTTCTGCGTACTAAACCTGGGTTCTTACCTAAGGTAGTCACTAACAGGAATATCAATCAAGAGATTGTTGTTCCATCCTTGTGTCCAAATCCTTCTTCAAAGAAGGAACGTCTTCTACACAATCTGGATGTAGTTCGTGCCCTCAAGTTCTACTTGCAGGCAACTAAGGATTTTCGACAAACGTCTTCCCTGTTTGTCGTGTATTCTGGTCAGAGGAGAGGTCATAAGGCTTCGGCTACCTCTCTCTCCTTCTGGCTTCGTAGCATAATTCGTTTAGCCTATGAGACTGCTGGACAGCAGCCTCCTGAAAGAATTACAGCTCATTCTACTAGAGCTGTGGCTTCCACTTGGGCCTTTAAGAATGAGGCCTCTGTTGAACAGATTTGCAAGGCTGCAACTTGGTCTTCGCTTCATACTTTTTCCAAATTTTACAAATTTGACACTTTTGCCTCTTCGGAGGCTATTTTTGGGAGAAAGGTTCTTCAGGCAGTGGTTCCTTCTGTATAATGAGCCTGCCTATCCCTCCCGTCATCCGTGTACTTTTGCTTTGGTATTGGTATCCCAGAAGTAATGATGACCCGTGGACTGATCACACATAACAGAAGAAAACATAATTTATGCTTACCTGATAAATTCCTTTCTTCTGTTGTGTGATCAGTCCACGGCCCGCCCTGTTTTAAGGCAGGTAAATATCTTTTAAATTATACTCCAGTCACCACTTCAACCTTGGTTTCTCCTTTCTCGTTGATTCTTGGTCGAATGACTGGGAGTGACGTAGAGGGGAGGAGCTATATGCAGCTCTGCTGGGTGAATCCTCTTGCATTTCCTGTTGGGGAGGAGTTATATCCCAGAAGTAATGATGACCCGTGGACTGATCACACAACAGAAGAAAGGAATTTATCAGGTAAGCATAAATTATGTTTTTTTAGTTTGAGAAGTAGTAGGTCATGGTCCACTGTGTCAAAAGCCTTTGCAAAATCAAGGAAAATAGCTCCAGTTAGGTCTCCTTGTTCCATGGCAGTTTGGATGTTGTTGCAAACTTTTAGGAGGGCAGTTGTAGTGGAGTGATTTGGTCTGAAACCTGATTGATCAGGGGTCAGATAGTTAGAAAGTTGATAATACTCGCATAATTGCATATGGACGCATTTTTCTAGGATTTTTGACAATACAGGGAGCAGTGATATAGGACGATAGTTAGAAACCAAGGTTAACTCCCCACTTTTATGAATAGGCACTACTCTTGCAGTTTTCCAGAGTTTGGGTATGTATCCAGACACCAAGGATTCGTTAATTAGGGTTGCAACAGGCTTAGCAATTGCCGGCGCACTGAGCTTCAACAGCATTGCTGGGATTTGATCAGGTCCTGACTGGTTTTTCATTTTTAGATTATCGAGGTGTTTCTTAATGACATTGAAGGGTACAGGTCTAAAATTGAACTTTTCTATATTGGGTCTTTGCTGTTTTAGTGGGGCCTGATCCACATTTGTAGCTTCAGGATGTGTGCCATTTATTAGTTTGTCAATCAGGGTGGTGGAGCATCCTACAAAATAATTGTTAAAGGCATTTGCTACTTCTAAGGGGAGTTGCAGGTTTTGGTTATCCACATTGACAGTGGAGGGTTGGGAGTGGATTGGTGGATTTTGTAAGTTATTTACGAGTTTCCAAAACTTTCTAGGGTTACATATATTATTGTTCAGATTTTCACAGAAATATTGCACCTTAGCCAATTTCTTCCTGTAACTACCTGATGCAGAGAGCAGTGTCAGCTGCAAATGTGGGTCTGTGAATGTTCCTTAGACTTGTTGTGAGTATACTTTAAGTCAGCTGGGGGGAAAGATAAATTAGTGTTATATTGGTCTGCAAAAAAAGTTAAGGGAGAGTGCTAGGGGTCATACAGGCCAAAAAGAAAATAAAAACCAAGAAAAAAACACAGAGAAAGATCACAAATTAAAGCGATAAGAGAGGTATCCATTGAGGAAAATAAAACCATTTAACAAGCAAGATAAATGGCCCATCAGTGTGCTCCAGTATGCATTTAAAATACAGAATACAAATAATAGCAAATACATATTACAACATACACATTATTAGAAAACAGGGGTGAAATATAATAAGATGACTTTCTTCCTGTAACTACCTGATGCAGAGAGCAGTGTCAGCTGCAAATGTGGGTCTGTGAATGTTCCTTAGACTTGTTGTGAGTATACTTTAAGTCAGCTGATGCAGAGAGCAGTGTCAGCTGCAAATGTGGGTCTGTGAATGTTCCTTAGACTTGTTGTGAGTATACTTTAAGTATACATTATACATTATATTGAAAGAGACCATAACGGGTTCTGAATGCTGTTTTCCATTCGTCACCGCTTTTTATCCTGATTAAATTGTATGCTCCCTTCAAATCTAGTTTGGTAAAAATAGTTGCATCTGTTAACCGTTCAAGTAATTCAGGTATTAAAGGAAGTGGATACCTATTTTTAATCGTAATAGAGTTTAATGCTCTGTAATCAATGATTGGGCGTAAGGTCCCATCTTTATTTGTGACAAAGAAAATGCCCGCTGCTGCAGGAGAGGTTGAGGTAGAAATAAAACCTTTCCTTAGATTATCGTCTAGGTACTCTCTGAGAAATTTTAATTCTTTTTGAGAGAGTGGAAAAATTTGGCCTAACGGTATGATAGACCCAGGTTTAGTATCAATGGGGCAATCATAAGGTCTGTGTGGAGGTAGATTTTCAGCTTCCTTAAGGTCAAATACATCTGAAAAGTCTGAATACTGCAATGGTATATGAGGGTGTAGAGTTTTGATTTCCACACAGGGAAAACGGGTAGCAGAACAGTATGGGGAAGAAAAAGTTACTGTGTTACTGCTCCAGTCTATTTGAGGGTTGTGTTTTCTTAACCAAGGAAAACCCAATATTAAGGGGTGTAGTGAGCTAGGAATGATATCAAACGTAATGTATTCTGTATGACCCATGTTACAAGAGACAAGTAAGGGAACAGTATGGTGTGTGATTGGGCCTTTTAAATAAGTAGAGCCATCAATAACCTTCACATAGATAGGGGTTTGCTTTTGCACACAAGGTATTTTATTAGTATATACAAGGGTTTTGTCAATGAAGCTTCCATAAGCTCCAGAATCAATCGGCGCCTCAGTCTTGAGATGATGCTGGTCCCACTGCAAAGACAATGTGAATGTTAATTGTGATTCATGAATGTTATCAGTATTTGGGTTAACTATAAGAATCTTACCCCTTTTTTGCCTGTTCAGAATAGGGCAGGAAGAGACACTGTGTTCTTTATTCCCACAGTACATACAGAGGTTTGATATCCTCCTTCTCTGTTTCTCTTCTTGGGATAATGGTCCACGGATGGCCCCAATTTCCATGGGCACAGGGGCTGTGGGGGTCTTTTCAGCATGAGAGGGTGTAAACCTTTTGAGGTAAGTCTCTGGGTGTTGTTTTTCGGCTCTCCTCTCTGTATCGTCTGTCCATTGCTATGCATATCTTTATGAGGGATTCCATGGTGTCTGGAGGTTCAATGCGAGAGATCTCATCCTAAAGGTGTTCAGAGAGACCTAAACGAAATTGTTTTTTTAAACTTACAGTATTCCACTGCGAATCTGTGGCCCAGAGCTGGAAATCTGCCACAGAGTCCTCAACTGGACGTTTGTCTTGCTTCAGGGTGCGCAAATTTGTTTCTGCTGTTAACTGGGTGTTGCAATCCTCATACAAGACAGCCATCTCCTTAAAAAATTCACTGATAGAATTCATAATAGGATCATCAGTTTCATAAAACTTATCAGCCCACGAACGGGGATCTCCAGTTAGATAAGAGATGGTAGTACAAACCTTGATCTTGTCAGTATAATATGTCCTGGGCTTCATGGAAAACATCAGCATGCATGCATTTCTGAATTCACGAAAGCATGTTCTTTCACCAGAAAAAAAACGTGGAGGGTTAACCTGTGGTTCAGGGTGATCAGCCTCTTTCCTTGAAAAAAAATCATTCATTAACCTCTTCAGGGTGTGGTTTTCATTTTTAACTTCAGTCAAACCTTGTGCTAAAATTTCAACTTTCTGGTTTAAGGAAGCTATTTCAATTGCCATTGAGGCAGGATCCATGATTTTCCTATATACAAGCTTTAAACTATAATGTATATATGTTAGTAAATTTCTTTATTGGCTTGATAATTTTGTTATAAGCTTGTATAATGTGGCTATTCCCAAAGAACCTTAAGTGAAACAGGCTTATACAAAAGGTTATTACCAAGGGAGATAGCTGATTTACTTAGTATAAGTTCTTTTTATAACACTTTACAGAATCAAAGTAAAGTGAATAAAACAGATGAAATGTAGCCTTTGTATATTTTACACAATTGTAAAGAGTTGTGTTCTTTAAAGATAGAAGGCAGCAAACAAGCAGCTTATTGGTACTTGTATGAGAAAAGCAGATTTGTATAGCAAAGTCTCTTTTTAGTTAAGCTTAGAAGTGAGAAACTGCTTTGCAGTCTGCAGTGTCCATATAGCAAGAGGTATCAGGTTACAGCAGGCAAAGTGTGTGATACAGAGAGAAGGGGAGAGCCAGCTCTAACCAGGTGTAAGCACTTTAACAGTTTGTATGTCAGCAGAACTTTGGATAGCAATATATACAACTTGAGACAATTGTATATAAAATTAATGATACTTGCGAGTGAGTTTAGATCTGCAGAGAGCGAAGTTGGCACTGAGTCAAAACGGATCACAGCAGGGAAGCTTTTGTTATTTCCTGGTTGAGGTAAACACTCAGTAACGGAGCTGGCTGGAAAATCAGACTGCAGAGTTAACACAGAATTGCAAGAGTTGCTGTCAAAGTCTTTTTCTTGAAGTGTAAAGCGGCAGGAAATGCTTCTTAGGTTTAGAAGCTGGAGAGATGACAACAAGGATTTCTTTAAACAGGTACAAACGCAGGATCTGTAGATTTTAGCTTTAGAGCTTGAAGCAGAGTGGGAACTACAAACTTCAATTATCAAGCAAAGCACAGGTGTACTGAACACACCTTTAAAGGGAGGTGAAGGAGTGGGTTGGTCTTAGTTCTTAAAGAGACAGGAATATGACACTTGATGTCTGTTGTTCTATCCAATGTGCTGGAATGAGCCCCTTTTCCCCATTCAACATCAATAAGAAAAGTAGGAACTTATCTTCCCCAACAATCTTAGGCAGCTCATGGAAAATCAAATACGTTGGTTTAGGAGGGATGATAACCCGAAGAATCCTGCTCATTTCTCCCAGCACCTCCTCCCAAAAGGGACGTATACAAGGGCAGGTCCACCAAATATGAAGAAGAGTGCCCTCTCCGCCACAGTCTCTCCAACACCCCCCACTTGCATGCAGGTATATTCTTTAAAGCCTTTGGGGTGTCATATACCACCTACTTAAAAATGTATAGTGCATCTCCTGGATTCTCATTGCAACAGAAGCCCTTTTAGCTCTCCCAAAGATCTTGAGCCAGTCTTTAAGCTCTATCTCCTGTCCCAAATCCTTCTGCCATGCATATGATGGGAGGTTGGTTCCTCCCCTTGTCAATAGGAGCTTGTATAATTGTGATACAAGGTGGGTTGGGTTCTGATGCATTGTACATAATACTTCAAATAATGTTTTACATCAGCGCGGACCTCTCATTATGGGTAGAAAAATAGTGTCTAATCTGTGCTACTCTATACCATGACGAAAAAAGACCTGGGTCCCAATCAACCAGCTCCGCTTGGGTTTTTATTTTGTCCTGTTGTAGTATATTAAAGATCGAAGATTCCGCCAGTGTATAGGAAAATCCGTGAGCACGTGGCCCGAACTCCAAGCCAGGGTCCGGATTTTCTTTTATAGGAGTGACCGGAGAACTAAAGGAGGAGACAAATGGCTCCTTACCAATTAGTTTGTTCCATCTCTTGAAAACCTCTTCAATCAGAGAGTAACCTTTGATAGTTACTGGGCGGTTTTTAGCAGAAATCCAGGCCAATGCCCCCAGGTTTCCCCTCCGTAGCTTCGAGGCTAATTTTATACCTTTACAAAAGAAAATAATAGCCAATATGTCCTCATGGAGATCTAGAAAGACATTGTGGTTAGGTAGAATATATATATATAAAATGAATTTGTTACAGAAAGTCTGCTAGAATAAGTAAAACATAATGTGTAAGTCATGTAGCAGTGGAGGCATTGGAGTACCAGACTTAACTAAATACATACAGGCTGTCTTCCTGCAGAGAATTGTGGATTGGTTCACCAACTTTGAGAATAAGTTATGGGTTAAACTGGAACATGACTTGACGGACACTACACACCTTGGGGCATATTGTTGGCAACCACAGAAAGGAATCTTAGCAGACAAATGTCCGTACACTATCATCAATGAGACATATATAGTTTTAGACCTGGTTTAGGAGCAATGGGTAGAGCTGTAATAACCTCTAATAGAATGTTAATGATGCACCAATTGGGAGACAAATCGAGGTTATTATCCCAAAAAGATCTCATAGAGAAGGGATGGGACATTTTTACGAACTGTTTTTTTTTTCTCACACAATGCCATTTTTATATATACGAACACATCCTGACAGATTAAACCTTCTTAGAAGCCTAACTAATTTTGAAAACCTTTGCGTGTCTCCTGTCCCTAGATGAGGCTCCTTGTCATTAATATATAATATGCTACAACAAACGCTACCGGGGCAATACCCATACTATGTAGAGAGATGGAGGGAAGAATTAGGGGTCCCTTTAATGCAAAGGGATTTAAATGATACTTTTGTTAGGTTAGAAAAGATATCAGTCTCGAGTAAACACATTGAGACGAATATAAAAATTACTGCACAGGTGGTACCTCAAACCGCACAGAGTCCATAAACTCTTTAATTCTACTAGCAATAAGTGCTGGAGGTGCAAAATAGAAATAGGACATATGTCGCACATTTGGTGGCAATGTCCTCTAATTAACATAGCAAGGAAAGCAGTAGCGGAGGAAACCTCTAAATTAACAGAGGTCCCACTACCAGCAGACCCAGTTCTCTGGTTATTTAATAAGATCCCCACAAAACTCCCCAACCATAAAAGAAAACTCATATGTATAGCTAGCAACAGTTTAAAATCCCTCATAACGCTCCATTTGTAAATAACAACTATCCCCACAGTGCCCCAATGGAGACAACAGTTTTTTAAGATCCTCACTCTTGAAGAGTATGGGTACCTAAAAATCAGAAATACCTTGACATATTCGATAATGAAAGATGCCTGGGATAGATAAATTACAATTACATTTAACGACAGAGGGACACCATCTCTGACTCAAACCACTTAGCTCATGGGTCAGTAGCCATTGGGGTAATATCATAAGGGGAGTGTACCATGTATGTCACGGTCAAGATAAATGTCATATAATATATGCTTCATTTTAATAGACTACACTTTGAATAGTCTACTTATGTCTTTAGTCTTTTTGTTTTCATTTTCTTTATTGTTACATGTTATTTATTGTTGAAAGCAAAATATGATCAGTTTGATTATTGTAATGTCTGATAAAAATTCAATAAAGCTGATTAACAAAAAAAAAAAAAAAAGCATATCGATATGCTAGTTAGGATAAGACCTTTACAAATATGTGGAGCACTTTGGCCAAATTTGCTATCACTTTAACTTCACTAAAAATGCATATGCTGCAGTGAAGATTAAAACAAGCTTTACAAAGTCAATAAAAGTAAATATGAGTGCCAAAACAAAAACTAACATTTGTGCACACAAGCAATAGTTATAAAGTGTAGTTGTGCCACTAAAGTTCTTTATTATTGAAATGTTATGTTTACTAAATTTAAAGGCATTAAATATGTTTTTATTACATTAAAAAAACAGAATTAATTCCAGAGATATTTATTTGCTTATGTTCACTAGTTATTTTAAACATTATAACTTTTTTTTTTTTTACATGAAATCATAATCTGATGTGAAGTAAAGAACGTGGTATGAATCTAACATTCTACAAAAATAAAGCTGATTTTTTTCATTGTGCACACAGATAATAGTTATAAAGAGTTGTTTTGGAACTAAAATAATTTAATTACTAAAACTGTCAAATTTTAAAAGCCCTTCATACATTTAAGAAAAATAATAAAAATAAAAAAATACAACCACATTCATTTCTTTTTCAGTAATTTATTAATATGGGATGCCCAAGAGTCTTTAAAAATATCTCCTAATGTTCAGTAAACTGCCCTTAAGTCTAAACATGGAGGCTGGGAAAAGGTGTAGGAGCCATAGCTAGTGCTGTCCCCTTGTATTAGACACTAATTTAGAACAGTTAATATATTCTCAAAATAAAATAATTATGTCATTAGTAAATAACAATACTACCATTTTATTTCTTTCAACAGGTGAATTCACAAATGGCAATAATCCTAGTCATGGTCAGAGTGCTGATACTACTTTCAATCTTTTTGAAAACCAAAGAAGCCACGTGGGAAATATATGTTATGAATGTGGGAAATGTTTTTCCTGTAACTCAAAACTTATTGAACATTTGAGAATTCATACAGGTGATAAACCATTTTCTTGTTCTGTGTGTGGGAAATGTTTTACTCAGAAAGCACAACTTGGTAGACATCAGAAAACTCACACAGGGGAGAAAGCATTTTCATGTTCTGTATGTGGAAAATGTTTTACTCAGAAATCAACTCTTATTATGCATCAGACAATTCATACAGGGGTGAAAGCATTTTCATGTTTGGACTGTGGGAAAGGGTTTACTCTGAAATCAACTCTTATTAGGCATCAGAAAAGTCATATAGGAGAGAAAGCATTTTCATGTTCTGATTGTGGGAAATGCTTTACTCTGAAATCAACTCTGATTAGTCATCAGAAAATTCACACAGGAGAGAAAGCATTTTCATGCTCTGACTGTGGTAAATGTTTTACTCAGAAATCACATCTTACTGATCATCAGAAAATTCATACAGGAAAGAAAGAATTTTCATGTTCTGACTGTGGGATATGGTTTACTCTGAAATCATCTCTTATTAGACATCAGAAAATCCATGCAGGGGAAAAGGGATTTTCATGTTCTGAATGTGGGAAATGTTTTATTCTTAAATCATATCTTACTGATCATCAGAAAATTCATTCAGGAGAGAAAGCATTTTCATGTTCTGAATGTGGGAAATGTTTTAACCGTAAATCAAATCTTATTGTTCATCAGAAAAGTCATACAGGAGAGAAAGCTTTTTCATGTTCAAAATGTGGTAAATCTTTTACCCTAAAAGGGCACCTTGTTAGTCATCAGAAAATTCATATTAAAGGAAATCAATAAAATCAGAGCTTAACTTCTTAAATGCAGAGGGCGACAAGTAGTCATCATCCGCACAATGTCTAAAGTGCTGGTCACTACATGTCCTCCACTGAGGGGGCATGCTTTGGAGCTATTTGAGACCCCTCTACTCCTCAAACAGTTAAAAAGTAGCCCAGTGTGTTTGTTATTCCCGGGGGAATCTGGGGTCCATATATAGTTTTGAATAGTCAAGTAATCATCTAGCCTATATAAAATTGCCAATTATTTGAGTAGAGGTTCATGAGAGGAAGCCCCTATATGTAGATCAAAGTTATATAAATATACCCAAATGTTGATAAACTTTTATTTGAAATGTAGGTACAGTTGAGGGCATTATAGTCAGGTGATCACTGAGGTGACAACATTTCCCTAGCTGGAATTTAAATTGACCAGGTGTATGTATAGGTGTACAGGGTAAACCCCTATGTTAACATCAAAAGTTTTAAGAGGCCTCCAAAAGGCTTTGTCTGGATTTGGATAGCCCCTGGCTGCATGAATTGCATTTTTCTGAAGTAAAACAACTGTTTTTTTACTTTTGATTTTCAATTGCTAATTTATATAGAAAAATGTCTATTTCTGTATATTTTAAAAAGGTTACCTTACACAATTATAGATCCACAAAAGTTTGGACTAGACAATTGAGAAGAGAACACTGTATTTTTTACAACCTTGTTTATTAAAATAAAAATATTTTTCCACACCTTTGTTGTAGATTTCTCACGTCATGATATATACGTAAAATAATGGTAAAGATTTAATCTGCTGGAAAAAAAGCAATATATAGTTTGTGTGGGTTTCTCACTGAAAAATTACTTCAAGTAGTGTTTAAATGTGAGCAGCATCTAAAAGCTCTAAAATAGCGAAATATTGGGATGTGAAATGGTTCAGCAGCTAAGAAATGAAAGGAATATTACACACTTTGAGATTGTTATATTAAATATTTTATTATATGTACTTTAAATACGCTACAATATACTTTCATTATTTATTTTGTTTCCTGTAATGTAACTCTGAAAATAGTTGGCTTTCCATTTCCCATACGTTTCTATAAAGTAATAAGAGCCGCCATTATGGAATATAAATATATATATATATATATATAATTACAAGTAGAGCACTATCCATATCTCAACCATGCACTAAAAAAGAATACATCACAATTTGATATTACAATTCACTGGTATATTACACGGCCTAGTCTTTCAATACATAGCTCAGGTTGCGCTTACATTGCTCTTATTACAAGTGCTGAGTTATGTGTAGTGTGCGGTGCAAAACCTTTAGGCAGGTGTGCCAAAATTCTGTAAAATATGAATGCTTTCAAAAATACAAATTTTAATAGTTTACAGAAAGGGTGGTGGATTCATTAAATAAACTAATTAAGACAGTAAACACAAAGACTGTAAAAGAATTCAAATTAGCAAAATGCAAAGTCAGTGAACAGAAGAAAAATATAAATTAAATCACTATTTGTAGAGACCACACTTTGGACTAGATTATGAGAGGAGCACAAATGTGCACTGGTATTACAAGTAAAGCGCAATGCAAACACGACCTTGCGTTCGCATTGCATGGAAACTTTACGCTCACAAGAGCAAAACCCACTCACTTTAACCCATAAAAAATAATTAATAATGCTATGTTGCTTTTTAATAATAGAAGCTTACACTTACATTTGTGGGTAATTGGGGCACATTGGTTAATTTTCTGAGTGCTAATTGCTACCAAGAGCTTGCGGTAGCATTAACCAACCATTTGTAATGGCTGGTTATTTATCATGCGCCTGTAAACGGGCGAATTAATCCGTTTACAGGCGCATGAAAAATTAGTACTCCACTTGTAATCTAGCCCTTTGCTTTTAAAACAGCATTAATTCTTCTAGGTACACTTGCACAGTCATGGATTTTGTAGGCATATCGTCAGGTAGACGATTAAACAGTTATAACAAATAGGTTTTTATGATCATCAATTTAATATGTAGGTTGGAACAAAATTATAAAGTGAAACAGAAACAGCTGTGTAGGAGGAATAAAACTGATTGAAGAACAGTGAATCTCTGCTAAAAAGGTGAGGTTGCTGAAGACAGTTTAATGTAAAAAGTCATACACCATGGCAAGACTAAACACAGCAACTTCTGATAAAGAACAAAGAAACAGACAAATTTAAGGAAAGCAGACATAGTGGTTAGCCAAGGAAACGCAGTGGAGCCAGATGAAAGACACATCATGCCTTCACAATCAGAAGATGTCCAGCAGGGCCATCAGCTCAAAATTGTCAGAAACTAGTGAGAGCCTGGTACACCCATCTACTATTTGCAGAATTCTAGTCAGAAGTAGGACCGGATTTCCCATTAGGCACAGTAGGCATGCATGTGCCTACAGGCGCACTGCAACGAGGGGCTCCTGCCTGTATAAATTTACTATGCATCCAGGCTGGGTCTGTGTCGCAAACAGGTCTCACTATCGTCACACAAGCTGCACACAACCCTGATGAGCATTAACATGTCTCTTGGCTAGGGCCCGGGCAGCTTCCGCTGCCATCAGACGAGACATTTAGCACCAACTACATATTTAAGGTTCCTGGGATGAGATATATAGGTTCACCAGCATCCAATCTCTGCTTAATTTAGTGCATTTTGGGAATTGTAGTGCAATTCTGCCACTCATGCTCACCCGAACAAGAAGTTCAGATATAACTAGAACTACATATCCCAGTAATGCAACGCCCCGGGGTATCCGCCTTTTTCTGCTCTGTTGCCATAGAAACGAGTATACAGCTGTATGGTTTTGGGCAAATGAGGGGGAGAGAGAGGTAGGCGAAAGGAGCAAGTTGCGTGCGTGTGCATGCGCATATCTGTATCTGGTTTGTGACTCTCTGTCATATAAAGAATTGATATCATAATGTTTTGTCCAATTGATTTGTACTTTGAAAGTACATACCCCAGGCTCACCCTGCTACATGCTACAGGGATAGATCACTGGCCCTAATTCAGCTGTGGCAATAAGAGGCTGTGTAAAGAGTATGTCTGTTGACTGCAAAACAATGCAGAATAAAATATTTTGTATGCTGATAAATTCTGTGTATATAAAAATAATTTGTCCTTTCAGTTGCTGATTATATATATATATATATATATATATATATATATATATATATATATATATATATATATAAATATATTCTAGTAATCATATATTTGTGTATATATATATATATATATATACAACAACATTTAAAATTAGCGGGAGGTTTGAATCACTGCTGGGTTAAGTTGATTTCGGGCAAAATACAACAACATTTAAAATTAGGGGGAGGTAAAAGGTGAGTTTAAAATCCTCCACTACACACAAAATATAGAGAAAATAACTCATTGTGTAGTTCATTAACAAATCTAGACAGGCCAGAAGCCTTGTTTTTCCCACAGATGGATGGTTATGAATGGTTATGAATCACTGCACTATGGTTGCAGATGGATGGTTATCAATCACTGCACTAACCCTAGCTAAGCTTATAAGCTGTGTGAACAGCGATGCTTTGGCGTTAAGGGAATCTGCTGAAAAGCAGACTTGAAGTAAAAAGGTGCATCGTGAACCTGCCAGTACCCAAGATGGCCACAAATAGGAAGAGGTGGGAGGTTAAGAGAGCTGTTTGGGGGATTGTGGAGGTTGGGGGGTTAGGGGGGAACCTACACTGCAGAAACTATTAATATATATTTTAAAAAAAGGCTTTTTTTAAAAAAAAACTGGCAGACTTTCTGCCAATACTTAAGATGGCGGTGACAATTGTGAAGTGGGGGAGGGAAGAGAGCTGTTTGATGGGGGTCAAGGAGGAATCAGGGGTGTGATATGATATGATGGGAGGCTGATCTCAACACTAAAGCTAAAATTAACCCTACAAGCTACCTAATTAAGCCCTTAACTGCTGGGCATAATACAAATGTGGTGAGCAGCGGCATTTAGCGGCCTTCTAATTACCAAAAAGCAATGCCAAAGCCATATATGTTTGCTATTTCTGAACAAAGGGGATCCCAGAGAAGCATTTACAACCATTTGTGCCATAATTGCACAAGCTGTTTGTAAATAATTTCAGTGAGAAACCTAAAGTTTGGGGAAAAGTTTGTGATCGCATTTGGCAGTGAAATTGTGGCATAAAATATACCAAAATGGGCCTAGATCAATACTTTGGGTTGTCTACTAAAAAAAAATTATGTACATGTCAAGGGATATTCAGTGATTCCTGACAGATATCAGTGTTCCAATTAAACTATTGCTAATTTTGAAAAAAAAAAATGGTTTGGAAATAGCAAAGAGCTACTTGTATTTATTGCCCTATAACTTGCAAAAAAAGCAAAGAATATGTAAACATTGGGTATAAACTCAGGACAAAATTTAGAAACTATTTAGCATGGGTGTTTTTTGGTGGTTGTAGATGTGTAACAGAATTTGGTGGTCAAAGTTAGAAAAAGTGTGTTTTTTTCCATTTTTTCATCATATTTTATAACTTTTTTATAGTAAATTATAAGATATGATGAAAATAATGGTATCTTTAGAACGTCCATTTAATGGCGAGAAAAACGGTATATAATATGTGTACATAATATGGGTACAGTAAATGAGTAATAGGAAAATTACAGCTAAACACAAACACCGCAGAAATGTAAAAATAGCCTTGGTCCCAAATGGAAAAGTGCTGTGGTCCTTAAGGGGTTAATTATCTATACATTATACTGTAGAAGCAGTAAAATATATGCATATGTTTTGTTGGCAATTCTAAAGCTTGTCTGTCAGTGAGCTGAAGTCCTTTCTTTCATGTAATTGGCAAGAGTCCATGAGCTAGTGACGTATGGGATATACAATCCTACCAGGAGGGGCAAAGTTTCCCAAACCTCAAAATGCCTATAAATTCACCCCTCACCACACCCACAATTCAGTTTTACAAACTTTGCCTCCTATGGAGGTGGTGAAGTAAGTTTGTGCTAAGATTTCTATGTTGATATGCGCTTCTCAGTATTTTGAAGCCCAATTCCTCTCAGAGTACATTGAATGTCAGGGATGTGAAGGGAGTATCACCTATTGAATGCAATGGTTTTCCTCACGGGAGATCTGTTTCTTAGGTTCTCTGTTATTGGTCGTAGAGATTCATCTCCTACCTCCCTTTTCAGATCGACGATATACTCTCATATTCCATTACCTCTACTGATAACCGTTTCAGTACTGGTTTGGCTATCTGCTAAATGTGGATGGGTGTCTTTTGGTAAGTATGTTTTCATTACTTAAGACACTCTCAGCTATGGTTTGGCACTTTATGTATTGTACTTATATTTGCCATGATTCAGGTTTCAGTATATTTCCTTTTGCAGACTGTCAGTTTCATATCTGGGAAATGCATTTTTTAGGGGGAAAAAAATATTACCTGGGGTATAGTCTTTTTTCAATTGACTGTCATTTTAAATTCGCGGGCAGAATTAGGCTCGCAAGGGCGCGAAATGCCAAAGTATATTGCATCATTTTTGTCGCAAGATTTTTTTGGCACGAAGTTATGTTCGATGACGCAAATTCGTCATTTCACAAGGTTGCGTCTTCAATTACATTTCCGGATGTTGTTAGCGCCAAAAAAAATTTCTGTTTGTGCGTCATACTTGGCGCCAAATATTTTCATTATTTTAAAACCCATTCCTATATGCCTCTTGCCTTTTTTCTCTATCAGAGGGCTATGCTGTTTGCATTTTTTTCCCATTCCTGAAACTGCCATATAAGGAAATTGATAATTTTGCTTTATATGTTGTTTTTTCTCTTACATTTGCAAGATGTCTCAATTTGATCCTGTCTCAGAAATCACTGTTGGAACCCTGCTGACTGATAACCGTTCTACCAAAGCTAAGTACATTTGTTGTAATCTTGTGGAGATTATATCTCCAGCTGTGGTTTGTAATAAATTGTCATGATAAACTTTTACATGCAGAGAATGTGTCCATCAGTAATAGTACATTGCCTGTTGTTGTTCCTTTAACATCTAATGTACAAGATATACCTGTAAATTTATAAGAATTTATTGCTGATTCTATTCAGAAGGCTTTGTCTGCTATTCCGCCTTCTAATAAACATAAAAGGTATTTTAAAACTTCTCATAAAGTTATGAAATTTCAAATGACCGACAACATACTGAATTATCTTCCTCTGATGAGGATCTATCTGATTCAGAAGATCCTTCCTCAGATATTGACACTGACAAATCTACTTTATTTATTTAAAATGGAGTACATTTGTTCTTTGTTAAAGAAGTGTTGATTATATTGGATATTGAGGAGACTAGTCCTATTGATATTAAAACTAGTAAGCTTTTAAATTCTGTTTATAAACCTCCTGTGGTTATTCCAGAGGTTTTTCCAGTTCCTGATGCTATTTGTGATATGATTTCTAAGGAATGGAATAGGCCTGGTACTTCTTTTAGTCCTTCTTTAGAGGTTTTTTTTTTTAAAAAAAAAGATTTGTATCCTTTGCCAGCAGTTACAATGGAGTTTTGGGAAAAGATCCCCAAAGTTGATGGGGCTATCTCTACTCTTGTTTAGCATACTACTATTCCTATGGAAGATAGTACTTCTTTTTTACGATCCTTTAGATAGGAACTTGAATCTTATCTAAAGAAAGCCTATTTATATTCAGGTCATCTTCTCAGGCCTGCATTTTCTTTGGCTGATGTTGCAGCTGCATCAACTTTTTGGTTGGGAAATTAGCACAACAAGAATTGGATTATGATTTGTCTAGCATTGTTCGCTTGCTTCGACATGCTATTCAGTTTATTTGTGATGTTATTTTTTCATCAAAATTGATGTTAAATCTATGTCTTTAGCTAGAAGAGTTTTGTGGCTTAAATCTTGGAATTCTGACATGAATTCTAAATCCAGATTGCTATCTCTAATTAGTTATTTGGTTCTCAGTTGAATTTGATTATCTCAACTGTTACTGAGGGGGGGAAGACTTAAGGGTAAATCTAAAGCTTCTAACCATTTTCGTTCCTTTCGACTAAATAAGGAACAGAAACCTATTCCTTCCCCCAAGGAATCTGTTTCCAATTGGAAATTTTCTTCAAATTTGATTAAATCCAAGCCTTTTAAGGAACCAAAGCCAGCCCCTAAGTCTACATGTAGGTGCGGCCCTCATTCCAGCTCAGCTGGTAGGGGGTAGATTAAGATTTCTCAGGGGTACCGAATGGGATTCAGAGTAAGTCCTCCTGTGAGAAGATATTTTCTCTCACGCATTCCAGCAAATCCAGTAAAGGCTCAGGCTTTCCTGAGGTGTGTTTCAGTGATTATATGGACTATTATGTCTTTTGTTCAGTAAGAGCATTATATGTCTACCATAGACTTACAGGGTGCATATCTTCATATTCTGATTCATCCAGTTCTTTTTCAGTTTCTGAGATTCTCTTTTCTAGACAAGCTTTACCAATTTTTTGCTTTTCCTTTTGGCCTAGCGACAGCTCTAAGAATATTTTCTAAGGTTCTTGGTGCCCTACTCTCTTGTTATTGCGGTGTTTCCTTACTTTGACAATTTCTTGGTATTAGCTCAGTCTTCAAATTCTGCAGAATCTTACACGAATCAACTAGTGTTGTTTCTTCGAAAACATGTTTGGAGGATCAATTTACTAAAATGTTATTTGATTCCTCAGACAAGGGTCACCTTTTTAGGTTTCCAGATAGATTCAGTGTCCATGACTCGTTTTGAATTGGTTGCAGCCTGTTGGAACCTTCAGTCTCAGTCATTCCCTTCAGTAGCTATGTGCATGGAAGTTTTAGGTCTCATGACTGCAGCATCGGACGCGATCCCCTTTTGCTCGTTTTCATGTGAGACCTCTTCAGCTTTGTGTGCTGAACCAATGGTGCAGGGTTTTTTCAAGGATTTCACAATGTATATCCTTAAATCCTAATGTTCGACTTTCTCTCTTGGTGGTTAAATCACCATCGTATAGTTCTAGGGGCCTCTTTTGTTTATCCAACCTGGACTGTTATCTCAACAGATGCGAGTCTTTCAGGTTGGGGAGCTGTCTGGGGATCTCTGACAGCACAAGGGGTTTGAAAATCTCAAGAGGCGAGATTTCCAATCAATATTTTAAACTCTGTGTGATTTTCAGGGCTCTTCAGATTTGGCCTCTGTTGAAGAAAGAATTGTTCATTTGTTTTCAGACAGACAATATCACAACTGTGGCATTTGTCAATCATCAGGATGGGACTCATAGTCCTTAAGCTATAAAAGAAGTATCCCGGATACTTGCTTGGGCGGATTCCAGCTCTTGTCTAATTTCTGTGGTTCATATCCCAGGTATAGACAATTGGGAAGCGGATTATTTCAGCCATCAGACTTTACATCCGGGGGAGTAGTCCCTCCATCCAGATGTGTTTTCTCAGGTTGTTCAGATGTGGGGGTTTTCAGAAATAGATCTGATGGCTTCTCATCTAAACAAGGAACTTCCCAGGTACCTGTCCAGGTCTAGGGATCCTCAGGTGGAAGCAGTGGATGCATTGACACTTCCTTTGTGTTATCAACCTGCTTATATTTTTCCCACCTTTAGTTTTTCTTCAAAATCATCATGGAGCAATCGTTTGTGCTGCTGGTGGCTCCAGCATGGCTTCACAGGTTTTGGTATCTGGATCTTGTTCGAATATCCAGTTGCCAACCTTGGCCACTTCCATTAAGGCTGGACCTTTTGTTTCAAGGTCCATTTTTTTCCATCAGGATTTCAAGTCTTTAAATCTGAAGGTATGGAAATTGAATGCTTGGTGCTTAGTCATAGAGGTTTCTCTGACTTTGTGATTAATGCTATGTTGCAGGCTCGTAAATCTGTTTCTAGAAAGATTTATTATCGGGTTTGGAAGACTTACATTTCATGGTGTTTCTCTCATAAATTCTCTTGACATTCTTTTAGAATTCCTAGAATTTTACAGTCTCTTCAGGATAGTTTGGATAAGGGTTTGTCTGCAAGTTCCTTGAAGGGACAATTCTCTGCTCTTTCTGTTTTATTTCACAGGAAGATTGCTAAGCTTCCTGATATTCACTGTTTTGTTCAGGCTTTGGTTCATATCAAGCCTGTCATTAAATCAATCTCTCCTTCTTGGAGTTTTAATTTAGTTGCTTTATAGGCTCCTCCATTTGAGCCTATGCATTCTTTGGACATTTAAATACTTTCTTGGAAAGTGTTGTTTCTTTTTGCCATCTCTTCTGCTAGAAGAGTTTCTGATTTATTTGCTCTCTCTTGTGAATCTCCTTTCTGATTTTTCATCAGGATAAGGCAGTTTTGTGGACTTCATTTAAATTCTTATCTAAGGTTGTGAATTCTAACAACATTAATAGAGAAATTGTTGTCCTTTCCTTGTGTCCAAATCCTAAGAATTATTTGGAGAGATCCTTACATTCTTTGGATGTGGTGAGAGCTCTGAAATATTATGTTGAAGCTACTAAAGATTTCAGGAAGATTTCTAGTCTATTTGTTATCCTTTCTGGTTTCAGGACAGGTCAGAAGGCTTCTGACGTTTCTTTGGCATCGTGGTTAAAGCTTTTGACTCATCACGCTTATTTGGAGTCGGGTCAGGCCCCGCCTCAGAGAATTACAGCTCATTCTACTAGGTCAGTCTCCACTTCGTGGGCTTTTAAGAATGAAGCTTCAGTTGATCAGATTTGCAAATCAGCAACTTGGTCTTCTTTGCATACATTTACTAAATTCTACCATTTTGATGTATTTGCTTCTTCGAAAGCAGTTTTTGGTAGAAAAGTTCTTCAGGCAGCTGTTTCAGTTTGATTCTTCTGTTTCTGATTTAAGTTTTTCCTTTCATTTATGAGAATAAACTTATATTTGGGTTGTGGATTATTTTTTTTCAGCGAAATGGCTGTTTTTTGTTTTATCCCTCCCTCTCTAGTGACTCTTGCATGGAGTTCCACTTCTTGCCAATTACATGAAATAAAACATAATTTATGTAAGAACTTACCTGATAAATTAATTTATTTCATATTGGCAAGAGTCCATGAGACCCACCCTTTTTTATGGTGGTTATGATTTTTTTGTATAAAGCACAATTATTTCCAAATTCCTTTGTTGATGCTTTTTACTCCTTTCTTTTTCACCCCACTACTTGGCTATTCGTTAAACTGAATTGTGGGTGTGGTGAGGGGTGTATTTATAGGCATTTTGAGGTTTGGGAAACTTTGCCCCTCCTGGTAGGATTGTATATCCCATACGTCACTAGCTCATGGACTCTTGCCAATATGAAAGAAATTAATTTATCAGGTAAGTTCTTACATAAATTATGTTTTTCATAAGCCAAATGGGTTAATATCTATAAATATCCTATTAATACTTCAGAAGCTTTTAAATATTAACGTGTAGAACTACAGGTGTCAGGTATATAGCAACTCATTTTTTTTCTACAAATATCCTTGAATGGCTCTTAAAAAATTGCCATTGCAGTTTTTTGTTCCTTAATATTCTTCCTGGTCTCTACAATTGATATAAAACTTTCACAATAAAAATATTGTAATTGACTGTCCCTTTAAAGTGAAGTTCAATTTTAAACCACTGCTCATCACCCATGTAAACATTAACCTCCAAATATAAAAGTCGCTAACTTTTTAAAAAAAAAAAAGAATATGAATTTAGCGTAATTTATATATATATATATTATAGCAATGTTTCTTACTGTTACTCCTCCCCCGGTCTACTTCCTTATTTTCCTCTAATGACGTAGTGATCGTAAGAACAAGCTGACGTAATTTCAATGCTCGTGCACAAGAACAGATTCGATATGCACATGCGTATTCTATCTTCTTTCGCGCATGCGTACAAATTTTCAGTCCGTCCCGCAGTTCATTCCAGAGCAGAGTTACATTATATATACCAGAGCAGAGTAGCACGAGCATGACGAATAGCAGGACAATTGCTTTTACACGCATGCGCGAGACAGTATGATGACGCAGGTAAAAAGGGGCAGGACGCCCCGGGTGAAGTGAAGGGATTGGATTGAAAAATTAGAAAACATGTCAATCAAAAGACGAACAATGTGGGGCCGACAATTGCGGCAATACGGACGATAAATGTAAATTAAAAAATGAAACAAAAGCAATAATTTTAACATTTTTGATGAATGAACATTATACTTTTTTCTATTGATAATTATAATACTGTAATCGAGAGCCTCGGACTTGAAATTCACTTTAAGCTTATTTTCAGTTGCTACAATTTTTTTGCTGGGTGGCTCTCTTCACAGAGACTGAGCTGCTAGCCTGGCTTCTACACTATATGCCTGAACTAAGCAGTCAGACCCAGCAGTGGCCACACAGCCCTAGCGACTCCCGGGACATTTGCTAGGATTAGACATTTTTGGGCTAAAAGACAAAATCCTGGTGTTGTCCCTATAGATACGGGACGGGTGGCACAAGATATTATAATTTACAGCTCACATAAGCAGTGCATGGAGCTGACTGTTATCTATCATCTGCTGGAAAGCACACAACAAACTCCTCTTCTGTGAGCTGTAGATGACGCCCCACCCCCACAGCAGCTCTATACAGAGTGGAGCTCCAGTCTGCATTTCCTCATGCTGCTGATATCCTGAGCTCCTGCATTTCTGCTATTGACCCTGGTTTGCTGGAAGTTGCATAGCTGTAACCTGGAGCCTTTGTGAAGTTTCACCACTTTCCAAGGAAAGGGAGTTTGAAAGTTTCTATCTTTGGGGACTCCAAGAGTAAAGAAGGACCTGCATCCGTAACCAGTGGCTTTTCAAGACAGTTGGATTTGATGGTGATTACGTCATTACTTACCTCATATGGATTGAGGTCTCCTCAAGTAAGTGTACATCTTTGGGGGGGACCTTATCTGAAGATATTGGGATTATCTGGATCGCATCGCATTTCAAAATATATTTTTTTCTTTTGCTCCTTTACCTATGTGTTTATGGACATTATTGTGATTGTTTATAAAATATTATTATTTTGTATTATTGCTGATATATTGGTTATTTGTTTTTTATGTATATGTGATTAATCACTTTATGCTAGGCAGCACTAACTGTTTATTTATTTCTTAATTTCACTAAGAAGGGGGAAATAGGGAATCCCCCTTCGAGTTTGGTGTAGCAGCAGCTATCTGCATATATAGAATTAATTCTCTATTTTTTTATTATTTAGGGTGTATACTGTATTACCCTTATCTGGAGCGCTAAGAGACCTTGAGCTTCCTGGGGTTTTTTCCCCAGGATTCTACATATATATATATATATATATATATATATATATATATATATATATATATATATATATATATAAAAAAAGAAAAATATATTATTTTTAACGTTTAAATGGGGATATGGAATATCGCTGCCCCTTATTACACAGCACTGCAGCCGTGCAATTGAACAAGATAAAGTCAATGTTAGGATCAGCACTCCTGGGTCATCCCCTCCACACGTAACACTGCAGGATTTGCAGAAAATAGGTGCTCAAACCTTCACAGACCCCCCTACCAAGGTCTGAGGAGATATATTGGAACAAAAAAATGAAGGTAGCACTCTTTGCAGCATGAAACACCTTTTATTTGAGTAACGTTCGTTTTTGGGCACCCCTAGGAATGGGACTTTCCCATGCCTGGGGTGTGCACAATGTAATAGCGTAATTAAAGGAGGAGAAATATCTCATCCTTACACAGGCAAGAAATTTAAGATCCCAGGGTATTTTACATGTAACTCTACATACGTAGTGTATGCCCTTAAGTGCCCATGTGGCCTATTGTACATAGGCGAGACCACTCAGAAGGTAAAGGACCGCTTCTGTCAACACAAGTCCAGTATTGGTAATGAGAAACTGTCTCATCTTCCTGTCCCCTCCCATTTTTTGGATAAAGGCCATCAAGCCAATCAATTAAGATTCATGGTCATAGACCATGCAAATAAAAAACCTAGAGGAGGTGACAGGTTGAGAGATTTGTTGTACAGGGAAGCCAAATGGATTTGGCTATTAGACACTATGTCACCAAAAGTGCTTAATAGAAAGTTTGATCTCATGCCATTAATTTAAAATATTTTTTCCTTTTGATTAATTTTTATTTTATTTTGATTAATATTATTTATTTTTGATCCTATTATGCTGTTTCTCTACTCTGTGTAATTAAATTTCTGTTTTTATTGTATTTAGTTGTTGGACCAATCCTCCAGTTAGTCTCTAAGGGGTTAATAATTTATTTTTTTTCTTTTCTCAGTTGTAGTGTGATGTCATTTTTCACACGCCCCTTGTGAGCCTGGGGATTGGCCCTCCACTAATTGCCTTGTGAATAAAGTCTTGTTCACTATTCAGTATATGTAAGCTTGAGAAAGAGGCAAGTAGCCTCGAAACGTTGCTCAAATAAAAGGTGTTTCCTGCTGCAAAGAGTGCTACCTTCATTTTTTTGGTGCAATTGAACAAGGTGAGGAAGAGGGGAATTGGAGGTAGAGGAGGAGGGATCCTGGGTAGGTGAACAGGAGGCCTGGGAGAGACTATGGAGCATGGGGAGAAACCAGGGGATAAGGGGGAGCAAAACAGAGGTCCTGGGTACAGTAGATTTATGGGGATAATTAGATCTGTGCTAATACATGAAAACTAAAAATAGCCAGTTGAATGGTGACTTTTAGTACTTATGGGAGATAAAGGTTTATTGGTGTGCATGAGTAGTTAACCATAATCTGACTTACATAAGGTTCATTGGATTCCTCTGGCATCATATACTAGTGGTTGCAGATTTTAGTGTGTTGCTGTTAGACAAGAATGAATTTGGCAATGAAAATAGACCAGTGGCACGAAGAGCCGAGGCCTTCCACATTCAGAGGTGAACAAAACCTCCTAATGAACATGTCTAGTAACAACCTTTTGTGGATGAAGTCAAATCATGCTGAAAGCTCTTTTAGGAAGAAATCAAAATAGTTCAAAATCAATCCGCAACTCATTTGCTAATCTAGACCACTAAGGTTTCCAAACCTGTCTTTAGGACTCCCCAACAGGCCAGGTTTTCAGGATTACCTTGGATGAGAGCAGGTAAAGTAACCAGGTTTACTAATCAGCTGAGTATTTCACCTGTGCTCCAGTTCAGATAAATTCAAAATATGGCCTGTTAGGAAGGTCTGAGAACAGGTTTGAAAACCAGTGATCTATAGCAACCACTAGTATATGATGCCAGATGAATCCAATGAACCTTATGTAAATCAGATTATGGTTAACTACTCATACACACCAATAAACCTTTATCTCCCATAATTACTAAAAGTCACCATTTAATCGGCGATTTTTAGTTTTCATGTATTAGCACAGATCTAATTATCCCCATAAATCTACTCTACCCAGGCCCCCTGCTCCTCTCCCCATTATGCCCTGGTTTCTCCCCCATCTCCCCATGCTCCATAGTCTCTCCCCAGGCCCCCTGCTCACCTACCCAGGATCCCTCCTCATCTACCTCCAATGGTGCTTTGAAGTGAAGGGGCAGGGATATCTCATTTCCCTGTTTAAACGTTTAAAATAACATTACATATATTATATATATATATATATATATATATATATATATATATATATATATAGAGAGAGAGAGAGAGAGAGAGAGAGAGAGAGAGAGAGAGAACATTGTGGAAGAAGGGCACTCTCAGGGTTTGTATAGAGAAAAATATTTTCTTTATTCTTAGAACATTAATACATGGTCGACGTTTCGGCCCTCAGTTGGGCCTTCATCAGGACAGGTATCTTTAGACTGCCGAGTGGCAGTAATCACAGATCCAAACAAACAAACAAATCGTTTGTTTGGATCTGTGATTACTGCCACTCGGCAGTCTAAAGATAATACCTGTCCTGATGAAGGCCCAACTGAGGGCCGAAACGTCGACCATGTATTAATGTTCTAAGAATAAAGAAAATATTTTTCTCTATACAAACCCTGAGAGTGCCCTTCTTCCACAGTGTTCTCTAACTATCTCTCATAAGAATTGCACCCAGGTTGTGGCTGCCCCACCTGGTTGGAGTGCTGGGCTATATGCTATTTGGACTTTTGATATATATATATATATATATATATATATATATATATATATATATATATATAGGTATCCAAAACACCAGAACTCGCCCACAGAGGAAAACTGCCTGGGTGCAAATTTGTAGAAGATATGCAGCCAAAAGAAAATGCACTCTCAGGACTTTCATAAACAAGTTACTTTTATTTCTGTAACGTTTTCGGAGGTCTTGCCTCCTTCATCAGCATGAATAAAGTGAAAACAAACAAACTCTTAAATAGTGACATACTCACTCAAAATCATTTCAAACCACTACCTGTGCTGGCGCCAAAATTATCGGTGTTGGACCGCATAGTGCGTTCCAAACGTGCTAAGTGGCGGAAGTAGTGCGCCAAACTACTTCCGGTTGTCAAAATTCTGTAGCCGTAAAAAATCGGCTTAATCTGTGTAAGTGCCATAATTATAAAACCATTGTGGCATATAATCTTAAAAACATAAAACAAACTCTTAGCGTGCAAACGATTGTGCTATTACATTAAATAGTGATAGTGAATGTAGTAGCAGCAGCTTGTTACCATGACAACCTAAATAATGCTAGAATGTAATCCTGTACAGGAACAGACTAACAGTAACTATGTTTCTAGGTAAATCAAAGTGTGTTAAAGCAAGCATGCTGTTTGACTACAATATGTGTGTTTAAAAAAGGTGTACGTATTGAAAAAAGAAAATAGACAAATCTAATTATGAGACACGCCAGCTGGCATATTCTGCTATATACGTGTTGTTGTGTTGCCTTATATTGAAAATATTAAGTCAGTCTACCCAATACTCATAAAGGAGTCTCATATGGAGATGTATACCTCCGATATATAGCCTTCGATTTATAAACGACTAACATACTAGAGATTATCATGTATCTGCGATCTTCCCATTAACATGAGTTATTGACATGCATGATATTCACACCCTCTGTCAAAAAACACTTTATATGCTTAGAACATGAAAAAAATTTTTAGGAGTTTTTACCACTCAACTAGTTCCTATTAAGTGATGAGGTTATATATTTACACCATATTAAATCTCATTATTAGAGCTGTGGGGGTCATATATGCATATTCCACTTCTATCTTGTGGCTAGCAATGCCCCCATATGCTCACTATCTAGACACTCCAAACCATTTAACACAAATACAAATACAGATGAATAAAAAATAAAAAAATTTTTTACACACATAGCATTACACATAGACAAAGCTGGACACTTGATCCTTAAGCATCCAAGGAAGAAGAAACAACAACATGGAGAATAATTTGATGGCAGAATAACCAGGAGAATATAATGCATATTAAGCATTCGATCCTTAAGGCCATGTTAACCCAGAGGACTAGGGTGTAATAGAAGACACCGAAGAATGCACAGAAATAAATATAGAGCGGGTCATTATATATAAATTCAGAAGTGAATAACCAAGCGCTCTTTATTTAGCATACAAGAAAATCATGGACTTTTGGAGCTAAATCAATCCCGAAAGGGATATTGTTTAAGTTAATGGAAAGACCGTCATATCAATTGTTTTTTTTTTTTTTTTTTTTTTTATTTTTTTTATTCATCTGTATTTGTATTTGTGTTAAATGGTTTGGAGTGTCTAGATAGTGAGCATATGGGGGCATTGCTAGCCACAAGATAGAAGTGGAATATGCATATATGACCCCCACAGCTCTAATAATGAGATTTAATATGGTGTAAATATATAACCTCATCACTTAATAGGAACTAGTTGAGTGGTAAAAACTCCTAAAAATTTTTTTCATGTTCTAAGCATATAAAGTGTTTTTTGACAGAGGGTGTGAATATCATGCATGTCAATAACTCATGTTAATGGGAAGATCGCAGATACATGATAATCTCTAGTATGTTAGTCGTTTATAAATCGAAGGCTATATATCGGAGGTATACATCTCCATATGAGACTCCTTTATGAGTATTGGGTAGACTGACTTAATATTTTCAATATAAGGCAACACAACAACACGTATATAGCAGAATATGCCAGCTGGCGTGTCTCATAATTAGATTTGTCTATTTTCTTTTTTCAATACGTACACCTTTTTTAAACACACATATTGTAGTCAAACAGCATGCTTGCTTTAACACACTTTGATTTACCTAGAAACATAGTTACTGTTAGTCTGTTCCTGTACAGGATTACATTCTAGCATTATTTAGGTTGTCATGGTAACAAGCTGCTGCTACTACATTCACTATCACTATTTAATGTAATAGCACAATCGTTTGCACGCTAAGAGTTTGTTTTATGTTTTTAAGATTATATGCCACAATGGTTTTATAATTATGGCACTTACACAGATTAAGCCGATTTTTTACGGCTACAGAATTTTGACAACCGGAAGTAGTTTGGCGCACTACTTCCGCCACTTAGCACAGTTGGAACGCACTATGCGGTCCAACACCGATAATTTTGGCGCCAGCACAGGTAGTGGTTTGAAATGATTTTGAGTGAGTATGTCACTATTTAAGAGTTTGTTTGTTTTCACTTTATTCATGCTGATGAAGGAGGCAAGACCTCCGAAAACGTTACAGAAATAAAAGTAACTTGTTTATGAAAGTCCTGAGAGTGCATTTTCTTTTGGCTGCATATATATATATATATATATATATATATATATATATATATATATATATATATATATATATATATATATATATATATATATATATATATGGAAGGCACGTGTGTGAAGCAGTAGGGAAGTGTGGTTAGAAATCATTTTAACCCTTGAATAGCTGGTGAAAACCAATTCTGATGGCTGGTACTATTAGAATCAGTTTTTCCTGGGCAGAAAGAGGCCAGGGAGTAAATATGCAGCCAGGATGGGCTAGTGGGGAACGCACAAGTGTGAAGCATTTAGGAAATATGGTTAGAAATCAGTTTAACTCTTGAATCGTTGGTGAAAAATAAATCTGATGGCTGGTACTAAATCTGATGGCTGGTACTATAAAATTCTGTTTTTTCTTGGGTAGAAAGAGCAGAAGGAGTAAATATATACAGCCAAGATGGGTTGGTGGGGAAGGCACTAATATGAAGTAGTCAGGATATCTCAACCCCCATCCTGACATTGACATTTCAGGGGGGCACAGCTCACCCCCACCCTGAAATTTCTGTGTTGGGCACATCAAATAGACACAGCTGCATCAAATACACACAGGTGTATAAAAAAAAACACAAGCACATAAAAATGCATAATGTTGGTATAAGTTTTATAGGTGTCCTGAAGAAGAATTACAGCTGATTGGATTAACTATGATATATAATGATATGATGAAGGAAAATGATAAACAGTAAAACAGTGTAGGAAAAAAAGTGTAAACAAAAGCGTATAAGTATTTTAATGAAATTTACAAAAATCTGCAAAATTACTTACACATTAGAGTTGTCAAGTGTAGTAGCCTGCTCCACCCCCTTATAAGTGTCCTTCTCCTAACCTTGTATCATATAACTAACGGCAAGATTACGAGTTTTGCGTTATGAGTAAAAAAGCAGCGTTAAGGCTCATAAGTGCTAAAAAGTACACTAACACCCATAAACTACCTATTAATACCTAAACCGAGGCCCTCTCGCATCGCAAACACTAAAATAAAATTATTAACCCCTAATCTGCCGCTCCCGACATCGCCGCCACTAGAATAAACATATTAACCCCTAAACCGCCGTACTCCCACATCGTAAAAATAGTTAAATATTATTAACCCCTAATCTGCTGTCCCTAACATTGCCGCCACCTACCTACATTTATTAACCCCTAATCTGCCGCCCCCAACGTCGCTGCCACTATAATAAATGTATTAACCCCTAAACCTAAGTCTAACCCTAACACCCCCTAAATTAAATATAATTAAAATAAATCTAAAGAAAAATTACTATCATTACCTAAATTATTCCTATTTAAAACTAAATAATTACCTATAAAATAAACCCTAAGCTAGCTACAATATAACTAATAGTTACATTGTATCTAGCTTAGGGTTTATTTTTATTTTACATGCAAGTTTGTATTTATTTTAACTAGGTAGAATAGTTACTAAATAGTTATTAACTATTTACTAACTACCTAGCTAAAATAAATACAAATGTACCTGTAAAATAAAACCTAACCTGTCTTACACAAACACTTAACCTTACACTACAATTAAATAAATTACCTAAATTAAATACAATTACCTTAATTACAAAAAAAACAAACGCTAAATTACAAAAAATAAAAAACAAATGATCAGATATTTAAACTAATTACACCTAATCTAATAGCCCTATCAAAATAAAAAAAAGCCCCCCCAAAATAAAAAAAAAACCTAGCCTAAACTAAACTACCAATAGCCCTTAAAAGGGCCTTTTGCGGGGCAATGCCCCAAATAAATCAGCTCTTTTACCTGTAAAAAAAAATACAAACAACCCCCCCAACAGTAAAACCCACCACCCACACAACCAACCCCCCAAATAAAATCCTAACTAAAAAAACCTAAGCTCCCCATTGCCCTGAAAAGGGCATTTGGATGGGCATTACTCTTAAAAGGGCATTTAGCTCTATTGCTGCCCAAACCCTAACCTAAAAATAAAATCCATCCAATAAACCCTTAAAAAAACCTAACACTAACCCCTGAAGATCCACTTACAGTTTTGAAGAGCCGACATCCATCCTCAACGAAGCCAGGAGCAGTCCTTAACGAAGCCGAGAGAAGTCTTCATCCAAGCCGGCAGAAGTGGTCCTCCAGACGGGCAGAAGTCTTCATCCAGACGGCATCTTCTACCTTCATCCATCCGGCGCAGAGCGGGTCCATCTTCAAGACATCCAGCGCGGAGCATCCTCTTCAAACGAAGTCTTCTTCCTGAATGAATTCTCCTTTAAATTACATCATCCAAGATGGCATCCCTTGAATTCCGATAAGCTGATCCAATCAGCCAATAGGATTGAGCTTGCATTCTATTGGCTGATTGGATCAGTCAATAGGATTGAAGCGCAATCCTATTGGCTGATTGCATCAGCCAATATGATTTTTTTCACCTTTAATTCCGATTGGCTGATAAAATTCTATCAGCCAATCGGAATTCAAGGGACACCATTTTGGATGATGTAATTTAAAGGAGAATTCATTCGGGAAGAAGACTTCGTTTGAAGAGGATGCTCCGCGCCGGATGTCTTGAAGCTGGACCTGCTCTGCGCCGGATGGATGGAGATAGAAGATGCAGTCTGAATGAAGACTTCTGCCCGTCTGGAGGACCACATCTGCCGGCTTGGATGAAGACTTCTCCCGGCTTCATTGAGGACTTCTCCCGGCTTTGTTGAGGATGGATGTCGGCTCTTCAAAACTCTAAGTGGATCTTCAGGGTTTAGTGTTAGTTTTTTTTAAGGTTTTATTGGGTGGGTTTTATTTTTAGGTTAGGGTTTGGGCAGCAATATAGCTAAATGCCCTTTTAAGGGCAATGCCCATCCAAATGCCCTTTTCAGGGCAATGGGGAGCTTAGTTTTTTTTAGTTAGGATTTTATTTGGGGGGTTGGTTGTGTGGGTGGTGGGTTTTACTGTTGGGGGGTTGTTTGTATTTTTTTACAGGTAAAAGAGCTGATTTTTTTGGGGCATTGCCCCGCAAAAGGCCCTTTTAAGAGCTATTGGTAGTTTAGTTTAGGCTAGGGTTTTTTTTTATTTTGGGGGGGCTTTTTTTATTTTGATAGGGCAGAGGGCTATTAGATTAGGAGTAATTAGTTTAAATATCTGATTTGTTTTTTATTTTTGTAATTTAGTGTTTGTTTTTGGAATTTAGGTAATTTATTGAATTGTAGTGTAATGTTAGGTGTTAGTTTAAGACAGGTTAGGTTTTATTTTACAGGTAAATTTCTATTTATTTTAGCTAGGTAGTTAGTAAATAGTTAATAACTATTTAGTAACTATTCTACCTAGTTAAAATAAATACAAACTTGCCTGTAAAATAAAAATAAACCCTAAGCTAGCTACAATGTTGTCACAGGTTATGCATAAAATTCAGGTAAACACCTCTAGCACATATGCTTTCATAACAAGCTGTTTGGTTCAAATTAAAAGAACATTTCTTTGGTATTTATTTTCCTAATTGTAAGTAGGTGAAAGTTAGCATAAGTATGACCTTATACTTCCTCTTTCCCTTTTCCAACACATAACCACAATGTTACAGGAAGCAGATGTGCAAACCACATGAAACTTTTTGCAAAATTTCTGAGACTAACTTAGACTGATAATCAGCATATAATATATTCTAGTCAGCATATATTAATCATAGGTCATTAGTAATGATCCAATGTACTATTAATAATGTATAGCCAAATATGGTCTTAGGTATTTTTATTAGCTGTAAAAAGCATCTAAAAAGTCCCCTGACAAAGAATAAGGAGCTTACACTTTTCATTCAGCCTTCACCTGATAACAAAGACCTGTCAAGACTGTTGGATTGGTATGTAAATGATATATTACTATAGCAAGCATATAATTATTAGTAATACTCTGTACTTATAAGGATTTGTAATGAATAACTGATTTATGTTATTGTAAATGATATTTCTAACCATAGTCTTTATTTCTGTAATAATCTGACACTAATGATGAAGAACAAAGAAGAGGTGTTCTGGTCTTGAGAGATCATATAATGTCTGTTATATCAGCTGCAATGTCAGATTTAACATTACTGATGATGAGCTAAAAGCTGTTACATTTTTAAATCAGTTGACTGCTATTAGACTTACCTTACAAGGAGGTCGTATAGATTCAAGTTCAATCCGATTGGCTGATTGGTTCAGCCAATCGGATTGAACTTGAATCTGATTGGCTGATTCAATCAGCCAATCAGATTTTTCTACCTTAATTCCGATTGGCTGATAGAATCCTATCAGCCAATCAGAATTCGACGGACGCCATCTTGGATGACGTCATTTAAAGGTACCTCATTCGTCGTTAGTCCGTCGGCCTGGATGGATGCTCCGCGTCGGCGGAGCGAAGAAAGAAGATTGAAAATTCCGGTTGCTTGAAGACATCGCCGGGATGGATGAAGACCTTGCAGCCGCTTGGATGAAGACTTTGCCGCCGCTTGGATGAAGGCATCACCGGGATGAAGACTTCTTCTTTGCCGCTTGGATAAAGACATCGCCCGGATCGGATGAGGAGTTTGGCCCGGTTGGGTGAAGACAAGGTAGGGAGATCTTCAGGGGGGTAGTGTTAGGTTTTTTTAAGGGGGGTTTGGGTGGGTTTAGAATAGGGGTATGTGGGTGGTGGGTTGTAATGTTGGGGGGGGGGTGTTATGTTCTTTTTTTTTTACAGGCAAAAGAGCTGTTAACTTGGGGCAAATAACCCGCAAAAAGCCCTTTTAAGGGCTGGTACAGAGCTGGGTATTTTATAATTTAGAATAGGGTAGGGAATTTTTTATTTTGGGGGGCTTTATTATTTTATTAGGGGGCTTAGAATAGGTGTAATTAGCTTAAAATTGCTGTAATCTTTTTTTATTTTTTGTAATTTAGTGTTTGTTTTTGTAATTTAGTTTAGTTTATTTAATTGTATTTTTAGATAGATATTTGTAGTTTATTTAATTTATTGATAGTGTAGGTGTATTTGTAACTTAGGTTAGGATTTATTTTACAGGTAATTGGGTAATTATTTTAACTAGGTAGCTATTAAATAGTTAATAACTATTTAATAGCTATTATACCTAGTTAAAATAATTAACAATTTACCTGTAAAATAAATATAAACCCTAACATAGCTACAATGTAATTATTAATTATATTGTAGCTATCTTAGGGTTTATTTTATAGGTAAGTATTTAGATTTAAATAGGAATATTTTAGTTTATAATATGAATTAGATTTATTTAATAAGAATTTAGTTAGGGGTGTTAGGGTTAGATAGAGTTAATATAGTTAATATAAATACTATAGTAACTATATTAACTATATTAACCCTAATATAATTAGGGTTAATATATATAATGTAATAACTATATTAACTATAATATACTTAGGGTTAATATAGATAATATAGCTGGCGGCGGGGTAGGTAGATTAAATTAGGGGTTAATAATTTTAATATAGATGGCGGCGGTGTAAGGGGCTTACATTAGGGGTTAATACTATTAATATAGGTGGCGGCGGTGTAGGGAGGGCAGGTTATAGGGCAAAAGAGCTGTTTACTTTGGGGCAAAGCCCCGCAAAAGGCCCTTTTAAGGGCTGGTAATAGAGCTTATTACTTTAGGGATATTAGATTAGGGGTTAATAATATTAATATAGCTGGCGGCGGTATAGGGGGATTAGATTAGGGGTTAATAATTTTTATATAGGTGGCGGCGGTGTAAGGGGTCAGATTAGGGGATAGATAAGGTAGATGGCGGCGGTGTAAGGGGTTCACATTAGGGGATAGATAAGGTAGATGGCTGCGGTTTTAGGGGTTCACATTAGGGGATAGATCAGTTAGATGGTGGCGGTTTTAGGGGCTCACAGTAGGGGGTTAGTTTATGTAGATGGCGGCGGGGTCCGGGAGCGGTGGTTTAGGGGTTAATAACTTTATTAGGGATTGCGGCGGGGGATCGTGGTTGACAGGTAGATAGACATTGCGCATGCGTTAGGTGTTAGGTTTTATTTAGCAGATCGCGGTTGACAGGTAGACATTGCGCATGCGTTAGGTTTAATTTAGCAGGTATTTTAGGTAGTTACGGGGCTCCAATAGTCAGCGTAAGGCTTCTTACGGCTGCTTTTTGTGGTGAGGTGAAAATGGAGTAAGATTTCTCCATTTTCGCCACGTAAGTCCTTAAGCTGTATATTGGATACCAAACTGCGCTGGTTTGGTATACCTGCCTATGGCCCAAAAAACTACGGGCGACGGCAGAAATATACGCGCGTAACTTCTAAGTTACGCCGTATATAGGATACCAAACCAGCGCAAATATTGGCGTCACCAGCTTTTGCGGTTGACGATTTTTATCGGATCGGGCCCCTAGTGCATAGTAATTGTGACCTAATCTCTAATAATCAGATACATTTTATTAATACATAAGAAATGCTGCAAAACAGATTGTGTTCATTTACATAACATCAGCGGACATACAGTCTAAATACCAAAAATATACTGTGTAATTTATCACATGTACTAAGATTAGGACAGGTTGCAAAACTATGTCTTAAAGTTATTATGTACCACTGTTTGCTGTATATTATATACATGGATACAAAAATACAGAATTACACAAATATAGTGCACAATTAAATAAATAAAATGTAAGAGTTTTTTTATATTATTAAAACTTTTCAATATGACAGTTCTGTCCTTGGAACACTAAAGTGAGACTAGTGTCATTTCTACAATATGATATGTGAAATATGGATTTGGAACTGTACTATGAAAGTAAAAAACTGAAAAATAGTAAATATGGTTTTCTAATCTGAATTACCAATGTGTATCCCTATTATTCCTTTTATTTATTTATAACCTCACATCTGGAGGGAATGGGGATGTTACTATATCAATGTTACGTCATCTGTTTGCCCTAATATTCACTTCAATAAATTCTATAATTCCATATGTAAGGTAAAAATTTCTACTGTATATACCATTTGTATATCCTATATATTTATGGGATTTGGGCCTTGCAATACATTGCATTAGTTCCAAAAGTTGATGAGGTCATATTCCGAGTTAAGACCTTTTGGATACCTGGTCTGTAACTGGAATGTCCAGAATACTTCTCTTTTGGCTAGCATTTGGTCTCTATCACCCCATCTTGTTCCAACTCTGATTGTTTCAATTATAGTCCATTTAAAACTGGAAGGGTCCTTGTTGTGGGCCCTATTGAAATGTTGGACCAGAGGGGTTGTGAGAGTTCCTGCTTTTATGTTAGAGAGGTGCTCACGGATACGCGAACGCACCTCCCTAGTCGTTAGACCTATATATTGTAGATAGCAAATTGTACAACAGGCTAGATATATTGCATATATAGACCTACAGTTCATACATGATTTGTTATTGTAAGTTCTATTCGTGACATAGCTTTTAAAGCCTATCCCTGATTTGAGGTGCTCACAAGCTTTACAGGTTGGATTACTACACCTGTATACACCTTTAAACCTCAACCATGAACTGCCTTCGTCCTTTCTGGTTGTCGATTTTAACTGAGTCAGGATATTTCCCAGAGTGAGACCTCTTCTAAATGAGCATTTGCAGCCTTTTTTTATGGTACTGACTAGAGCGTCATCTGCAGCCAAGAGTCTAAAATGCTTTTGTACAGTTTCTGTAGTCGGTAACAAAAAAGGCTCCCTTATTATTTTCAACTGATTTTTTGTTGTCTTTCTTCATCAGAAGGTCTTGCCTCTTACTGGCCTCTACTTCCTTCCTGGCTTTTTGAATGACATTGAATTTGTAACCTCTATCTTTCAAGCATTTTTCCAAAAGGTTTGCATGTGTCTCATATTGTTTCTGTGAGGTACAGTTCCTTTTCAATCTTGTGAACTGTCCTTTTGCCACAGAGCGGAACACCTGTTTTGGATGACTGCTCCTGGCATGGAGAAGTGTATTCCCTTTGATGGGTTTTCTATAAACCTCTGTAATAACACCTTCCCCGGGTAAGTCTAGTTAAGTCGTTCCCCTCCACACCAGGAGCAAATCATCTATGTAACGCTTGTAAAAGCGTATATTCCTCCTAAAGGGGTTCTCCTCTTCATAAATGCGGGACAGCTCCCACCACCCCATAAAGAGGTTGGCGTAGGAGGGTGCAAATTTTGCACCCATGGCTGTCCCGCACCTCTGGAGATAGAAACCCCCTCAAAGGAGAATTAGTTATGTGCCAAAAGGAAGCTGGCAGTCCTCAATATGAACTTTACATACTCTCTCTGATATGTCTAGGAAGAATTCCAGAGCTTCCAGACCCTTATTATGGGGAATGAAGGAATACAGTGCCTTAACATTGATGGTAAGCCAAAGGTTATGTTCTTCCCATTTCATGTTTTGCATAAGATTTAATACATGTGTAGTGTCTTGCAAAAAACTCAGGTCGGATACCAAGGGTTGTAAAATGGTATCCAACCATTGTGAACGTCGTTCTAAAAGGGACCCTATGCCGCTGACTATGGGTCTACCTGTGACCCCCTCCA